>NW_015638606.1:1075214-1106819 GCF_001515625.1 Sinocyclocheilus rhinocerous
TATCTATCTATCTATATATCTATCTATCTATCTATCTATTTAGTCTGTCTGTCAAGTTTTTTTTTTACCTTGTGAACTTTTGTAGTTGTCCTCTGCTGTTAATTTCCTTCCTTTTCATTTATCTTATGCTCTCCCTCCCAGAGTGTTATGAGTGAGTGTTACACACTGCCTTGGCCACTATCATATCAATGACAGTTTGATTTATACATCACTTCCTGTTTGAACTGGGACTATGTCAGCAGGAGAGAAGGCTATCCAGTGCACTGATCAGCCCTCTCCACTTTTATGTTCCCCCACCCTCTTTTTCTTTTCTTCTAATTTCTTTGACTAATAAAGGAGAAAAATTCATAGACTGTGATAATATCACAGATATGTCAAACAAAGCTGATTTCAATCATTTTAAATTGAATTGAAGACTTCTTGTCAGCCAAGTGCATCATTAAGCCACATGAATATCTAAATTTAGCCATCCATGTCCCGGAAACTCTTAGCTGAGAGGTGAGATTTCCCTGTAAAGCTGTAAGGACGTTTCAACACAGAATTAACACACTGAACAGGCCACATCTTGTTCAGCTGTCTTTTCATGAGAAGGAAGAGGTGTGGTAGAATCTTGCAGATCCAGTTCCCTTTTCATGTCTGCTCATTTCTCCAGTGCGCCACCTGCTGGTGATTGAGGGAAACTATATTATCTTGTTGGTTAAGTAACAAATCCGTGGTGGTTCAGTTTGAGATTGATGATGTGCTTCTGTTTAGGCTGCAGATTGCACAGGAAGAGCATCACACGGTGGAAGAGGAGAAGGTCAATCTGGAGCGGGAGATGCGAAGCGAGATTGATGCAGCCAAGCAGGAGGCACAAAGACTACGAGAACTGCGTGAGGGAACTGAGAACGAGTTGAGCAGACAGAAATATGCAGAGCAGGAGCTGGAACAGGTATCACAAGGCCTTATTAACAGTAGGTACAACTTGCGAGAAGATGTTTTTTTCTTTCCTTTTATCAAAATGAAACCTTGCCAGAGGCAACTTTTACCACATTTATTTCAAATATGCAAATGAGGCATTGTCTCATTAAATGTGCATAGTTTTGCACAAAAAAATGTTTTGTATAGTCTGTAGACTTTTTTTTGGTAATTGTTCAAACTTTTGTCAAAATGTTGTTTAAACATTTAGTTAAACCTGTAAAACATCCCCTTAAATTTATTTTGTTTAAACATTTCAAGAGGATGCTTTTTTCCTTTTTTTCTGTAAATCTTTCAATCCCTTGTAAATATAAATAACATGTTTTACGTTGAAACACATGCCTCTTTTCACTGTTCGCTTGTTAGCAACATGTTTGGATATCCTCACAGTTTCTCATAGATTTAAGTTATATGTATCATCAAATAAAAAATAAAAATGTAAACTAAAATTGATTAAAAATACAATTACAAAATTAAATACATAGAATTTATAAAAAATTAATTCATAAGATAAAAAATGTAAAACAATCTATTATTTGAGTGCAAAATATAGCAGAAAGTCAAAATTATGAAATTTCACGGCTTTAAAAATATTTCACGCAATTAATGCAGGGTTGGCCACCCCACTCACAAGTGCTGCTTCTGTCTCTTTTTTTCTTGACAAGGATAGCGTTTATTTAGACGTATAACGCATTTACGACCACATCAAACGGGAGACTTTTCAGACGTGCACTCCAACTTTGCCTCAGCATCAGGCGCTAGTCAAACGAGTGAGGAAAAGGTACAGGTGACGAGGGAGTTTTGTGTTTTGTGTAGAACAACATTGAACTGCAGTCAGATGAGATGTTGTCAGGCCATATATCAGTAAAAACCAATTTTCCTGCCCGTTATACTATGCTCATAGTATGTGCTCTTCAATTGCACACACAAATGCGCTGGCATGCTGTATAGCATTTCATATTAAAGAGCAAAAGAAACTACGAGCATGCAATGTGGTTGTCACGTTTATGTTATGTTCTGTTCCAATTTGGTTTAGTTTTCTCTGTATCTTTGTTCCCCTGCATTAGTTCCCTAGTTTGTTCCCTTAGTTGTTATTTGGCTCCACACCTGTTCTGTTTTCATCTTGATTACGTTTCCCATATATTTAAATCCTGTGTCTTCCGCAGTTCAGTGTCTGCTATTGTTTTGGATTATGGATGTTCTTGTTTTCTCCCTGTTGGTTTATTAAAAGATCTTACTTGGACTCCTTTGTCGTGCACTCTTTATGCTTGACAGCCTGTGAAGGTATGAAGGTACCAAAAAGGCCATTAAAGCTGCCTTAAAACTGTGCATGCATGTAAGTATCCTGGAGCAGCCCAGCACTGTCTCCCTCATCTAACAAACCCGATTCAAATCGTCAGCTCATTAGTAGAGACGTTAAGACCTGAAGTGGGTCAGAAAAGGTAAATATTTGTGAGAAAATACGATGCGTGTCAGATCCGTGTCATGTTCAGCAGCAGCAGCAGCTCTTAAAGTAATAGCAGCCAAATAACCTAATAACCCAGCTGCTGTGATGTCTGTTAATCAAAGAAAAAAAGAGGAAATCAATAATTTTGTAGCTTTAAGGATTCATGTATATTAAATTTAGAATTTAGTGTTTGATAACTTTATTCCATTTCTGTATATTTCCTACTTGCTGAAGGGCAGTTAAATGTGACGTTTATTATAAAGGGTTTACTGTATGTGTAGATTGTTTTAAGTTCACTTAAATTAGAAGTTATTTTTGAAAGTCTAATAAATGTTCAAATTGATAGCTCTCAATTATACTGTAATGTTGAATGGCTATATTTGAAATTAATATTTAATATTTAAAAACGTAAATATTAGGTTAGATTAATCGTGATTAATTCCAGAAATTTTTTTGCAATTTTTTAAATCTTTTGACAGCACTATTATGAAATTCAACTAAAGTTATCATTTCTATGTGTAGTTCCTGCCCTTAGATTTATTTTGTTGAAAAGTAGTGCTTTTTTTCACCATTGACTTGCCAGCAACATTCACCTTACAGGTGTCCCATCACCATGGGAACTGCTGAAGTGGCACAGAAGAGGTTTTACACAATTCCCTCCTCAAAACATCCTCCCTCCTGCAGCCAATATTAATGAGCTTGTGTGTTTGTTTTAGGTGCGAATGGCTCTGAAGAAGGCTGAGAGGGAGCTGGAGTTGAGGAGCGGCTGGGCTCCTCCTGAAGCTCTGCAGAAATGGCTGCAGCTCACACACGAGGTGGAAGTGCAGTACTACAACATTAAGAAACAGCAAGCAGAAAGACAGCTCATAGTGGCTAAAGAAGGGGTGAGACGGTCAGATACTCACAGATTACAAGCTTTAACTGAATATAAAATCTAGTTTGCCTGTTCCACGAGCTGAACATCTAAGTAGTGCTGTTAACTATGAAGTTGTGACCACCATAACAGGCAGAAAAAATCAAGAAGAAGAGAGGAACACTCTTTGGGACGTTCCACGTGGCCCACAGCTCTTCACTGGACGATGTTGATCACAAAATCCTCTCAGCCAAGTGAGTCGCTCTTACCATTTTTGGATGTAATGTGCAAGCTGAAATAAAGACCTATTTTAACCTACACAATTAAAAACAAAGGTTCCAGAGAGAGTGTTTTTTTGCAGCAATGCTATTATAGAACCATTTTTGGTTCCCAAAAAACCTTTCAATGAGAAGTCCTTAAAAGAGCCATTTGTTTCTTAATGTGAACTTTTTATTAATCCACTATAAAGAACCTTTTGTAGAATGGAAAGGTTCCATGGATGATCTTCATGAAATAATAGATAAGGACCTTTATTTTTAGAGTGTAGAGCAACGAAACCAAACCTCACCTCTCTTTCTCTCTAACTTCTGCAGACAGGCTCTGGGAGAAGTGACTGCTGCTCTGAGAGAAAAGCTTCATCGATGGCAGCAAATTGAGATTCTGACGGGGTTTAATATTGTTAATAACCCTGGCATGTCGTCTCTGGCCTCTGCCCTCAACCTGGACCCTGCTTTCCTGGGCATACGCCCCGCTGTACCCCAACACCTACTGCTATCCGATGACCTAGACGACATGGACGAGGACATACTTTCCCCAGGAACCCTACAATGTGAGTTTATCATGCACACAAATGTGGTACAATGAGTTAGACATACTTTCATGTTGCTGAATCTGATCATATTCATCTGTGCCACAATATAAAGCTTCTCAGCCGTCTATAACCACATTAAAATGATCCAGTGACCAGTTTTCTAACCCTAATACATGGCAATTAAGCTTTCCGTTGAGCTTTGCTTTTCCGTGGTGTGATATCATTGGCTAATGTCCGCAGATGCCGCCTGGCAGATGGATCGGCGAGTGAGCGACCTTTGGCCCGTGGCTTCTGAGAGCCAATCCCTGTGGAAACCAATCCCTTCTGGTTGGCAGCACCCCCTTTATTCTCTCAGCCAATGCTAACACAAAGCAAACCTTTCTGTGCCATTCCCACTGCCCATTTAAGACCTTCTAGATGGAAATTGTGTATCCAGCTCTTAAAAAGACACCTTTAAACGTTTTAAAGTGCAGATGTGAAATCAGTGCTGCTCTTTATATTCATCTCAGTGTGGATAAACACCAGAGAATGTAAAATGTTGACCAAAATTTACCAGGTCTCTTGCGATCATTATCGTAGATGTTATGAATTAGAAGCCACTGATTCTACGTCTACACTGATAACGACTTAACATCCCAAAATAGCAAGTTTTAAAGTACGGTCACATTTAACGTTGTTTGAAGTTTTGCGTCCAGCTGGTACTCTCCAAAATGGCGCTACAGGGTGATGCGGAGGAGACGAATTGTTGAATAAAGTCGTTTTTTTTTTCTTTTGCGCACAAAAAGTATTCTCGTAGCTTCGTATAATTGCAGTTGAACCACTGATGTCACATGGATTATTTTACCGATCTCCTTGCTACGTTTCTGGACTTGGGAACATTTCAGTTGCGTTGCTGTCTATGCAGGGTCAGAGAGCTCTCAGTTTCTGTCAAAAATATCTTAATCTCTTGTGTTCCGAAGATGAACGAAGGTCTTACGGGTTTGAAACGACATGAGGGTGAGTAATTAATGACAGAATTTTAATTTTTGGGTGAACTATCCCTTTAAGCGCAGTGTGCAAAGCCTGTATTTAAACTTACTACACGGCTCTTTGGAATATTTTGAATGGACGATTGCAAAGTTCTGCGCATAAACATTTTTGTACATTGATTTTGTATATGCTCGTATAACTTGTATAAGTTGTAGTCGCAAGCAGATAATGGGTTTCATTCAACTGTGCATGCATGCAAATATGTACATGAAATCTGCATACAAATGTTTTAACAAACAAACCATGTTTCATCAGAAACTGAATATTATTCTAAATCAGTGTGCAAAGCCTGTATTTAAACTTACTACACGGCTCTTTGGAATATTTTGAATGGATGATTGCAAAGTTCTGCGCATAAACATTTTTGTACATTGATTTTGTATATGCTCGTATAACTTGTATAAGTTGTAGTCGCAAGCAGATAATGGGTTTCATTCAACTGTGCATGCATGCAAATATGTACATGAAATCTGCATACAAATGTTTTAACAAACAAACCATGTTTCATCAGAAACTGAATATTATTCTAAATTGTGAAAAATGTAGGAACAACTGAAACCACACATACTTAAAAAATCACATACTCTTGGTGGCCTTATTAATGTTGAAATAGATTAAATGGTTTAATCTACACTACTGTGCAAGTCTTAGGCCACTAGTATTTTTACCAACAAAAAAATGGTTTTAAGCCAGTTGTTTCTGTCTTTTGCTTTAGTGTGTCAGTAGGAAATATCAGTTTACATTTCCAAACATTCCTTTTGCCATTAATTGTAATAATCTAGTGAGATTTTTGTATCCACAAGGAGTCTGACAGCAGCCAGTGCTCCACACAGAGATCTGATCTCACCATCATCCAGTCCGTCTGAAATTACATGAAGAATCAGAAAAAACTGAGACAGACTAAATCCAGAAGAACTGTGGCAACAACTCCAAGACACTTCAAGAATCCTACCTACAAAGCTACCTGAAAAACTAGTGCACCTAGGGTAAAAACTTTAAGTTTTCAACGCAAAGGAAGGTCACACAAAATATTGATTTGATTTAGTTAATAGAAGTTAATTGATAAATAAAATCTATTTATGACTTATTTTTGAAAGCATCCTCACTTTACAGCATGTTTACACAAGTGCCTAGAACTTGTCACAGCACTGTAGCTTTGTAGGTAAGTTTCTTCAAGTGTCTTGGAGATGTTGCCACAGTTCTTCTGGATTTAGTCTGTCTCAGTTTTTTCTGTTTCTTCATGTAATCTCAGACGGACTGGATGATGGTGAGATCAGAGCACTGGCTGCTGTCAGACTCCTTGTGCAAACAAAAATCTCACTGGATTATTACAATAAATGGTAAAAGGAATGTTTGGAAATGTAAACTGATATTTCCTACTGACACACTACAGCAAAAGACAGAAATAACTGACTTAAAACCATTTTTTGTTGGCGAAAATACTAATGGCCTAAGACTTTTACACAGTGTATTTCAACATGTTTTATGCAAATTAAAACCTCAGGCACACAGTTGCACAGTTTAGAATACTCTAAATTTCATTACATCACAACAATGTTCAGAAATTCATGTGAGTACACACGTGTTGTGAATTTGGGAGGAATTAACAAAAAGTTATCATGTGCATGTATAGTACAGTAAATAAGCATAATACATATCATTCTTGGTGAATCAGACGGGTGTCCTACTTAGCTGTGCTGATTTCACATCTTTCATCTCTCTCCATGGTCTTCTGACATAAAATCATTTCACTCAAAAAGCAATATTTCATGTCCATTTATTTGTTCAGTAGCCGTGTAATAAGTGCCTTAATGTACAGTCAACCAGTCATTATCCATTTTAAATGTTTCATACATAACCAAGAGCTGCATCACTGCATTATTTTCGCGTAGGCTGAAAACCGCATATCTGTCATCGTGCAGTTTTTGTGGACACTGATCCTCTTCGCACTGCAGTCTTGCAATGCTTTCACACTTTTGTGTGTTCATTTCCTGTGCCATATCATCAGCTCTGTTTCCTCCCCAGCTCTATTTTCCTTCATTAACCACAGTTAATGTGCTTTTATCACTGTAAAACACACTCCTCCCAGCTTCCAAAATGTGTTTCAGGCATGTATATGTACTGTGGTAGATTTTTTTGCAACAAAGGCAGGCGTTAAACTACCTACATGTAATAAAAAAATACTACATTAAAAAATGTAAAATTAAATCAAGATTAAATCATGATTGTCTACTGACAATATTTCTGTTGTTTAGTTTACTTTATATTGTCTAGTTTTAACTAAGCAAAATCAAAATGTAACACAGAACCCTGTTTTGAACGACCTATAACATTATAATTCATGGGACAGAAACTTGATAAGATTATTTGATTAGACTATCTCTTCCACGTGCATACAGATCTCACAGAGACTGAATGATTTGAATGTCCGCTCACTAATACAGATAAACATCTGTTTGTGTGCCTCTCCTCAGCTCCTAGCCTAATGTCCCTGCGGCCACGACACGGAGACCCCACGCTGAACCTGAGCTCACAGAGGTTGGTAGAAGACAATGAGAGTGAGGCCGGGCCCCCCGGCCGCCCCTATGTGCGCCAGGCTCGCAGCCACTCAATCGGCCATGTGGAGTCTCTCCCTATGCCTTCCCTCTCTTCCTCTCTGTCTCATCCCTCCATCGTCTCTACCTCACTCCTGTCTTCCTCCTCCGGCTCTCGTTTTGCTGCGCTGCAGTACCATTCCTCATACTTCACCTCAGTGGAGATGGTCTCAGGTCTGCCGCCAACAGGGTTCACTGCTTCACGCAGTGATCAGAGGACTCAAAGCATTGGGTACCTCACACACTGTTTGCTGTGCACACACACGGCATGTGTGTAGGGTGTCCATAACCTCCCAGTTATGAATTGATAAATACTGAACTATTTTCAGTGCTAAACAACAATTTGCTAACAAAGTTCTTTTATTTCATGAAGCTTATCTATTAATTTCATGCTAATTAATATAAGATATTTTTGTGAATGTCAATTTTGTATCTGTAATACGTTATAATTATAATATATTTACTATATTATAATTATATTATAATTTCACTTGTCATGAACTAACTTTTTAGTTAATAGTTAATCTCCATTTAACTATTTAAATGTAAACACTGTGAGAAACTGAACTAATCCAGCATGGAGTCAATATGAAATCAAAATTGACTCTAAGGCCACATTCACACAGCAGCAGAATACGGTCGTCAGTCCTGTATTTGAGTCCTTAATACGGTTACGTTCACACAGTACGGTTATTTACAGGCGTTGAGCTTGAATTTTGAACTTAAATTTAAATTTTGAACTTAAGTTCCATCCAGGGTTAAGTTAATTAAAACTAAAACCATCTTTGGTTCTTGAAAATAAAATAAATGTAAACTGAAAGACAGACAGACAGACAGACAGACAGACAGATAGATAGATAGATAGATAGACTATAATAAAGAAAAAATAAATAAAAAGTAATAAAAACTTTGTAGAAATATAAAAAAAACAATAACTAATAAAATGATAAAACACAATAAAAGTAATTAAACTTAAAATGAAAACAGAAAATACAAAAACAAAAAATAATTAAAGATATTGAAAAATGATAGTAGTGTGTCAATGATACTAAAATAGCACTGGTTCTGCCTCTGAGGAAATAACAAATTTTAGGAGGTGATATTACCTAGGCCATACAGATAGGGAAATGGGGAAACTGTTTGTTCTATGTATAACTATTTATAATAATTATAACATTATATAATTAAATTATTTTATAATTTTATATTTTTAAATAATTTTAATTTTGAAAATTGGCTTGTTTAATACTACAGCTGGAAAAAGCTACTGCTTTTTTTTTTTTTTTTGCCAATTTAATGCTGATTACCATTGCTATAAATGGTAAGGTTGTGGGAATAATAGCAAATCATGATAGATTTTAAAAAGTCATTGAAATATGTGAGATAATTTTGAGGGTGAACTTGACTCTTTGACTTCAGTCAAAAGTTCTGTAGGTGCTTGAGTTGTTTCAAGAGCGGGTAGTCACCACCATTCCACTACAAACAGCATTCCCAATGTTTCACTTGGGAAACACACTGTTTTATGGAAGTAAATGGGTTGTGGCTGCCCTTTCATGTTGACTTGAAGTTCAAAAATTGAAACTTACAGACTAAGGGAAAGCAAATGTGTAGGTTCTGATATCCTCTTCTCTCCTTATCCCGTCATCAAGGGATCTGAACCGGTCCGAATCGGATTCCTCCCTTTCGGTGTCTCAGTACGGAGACGCCCAGCGCTGCACCTCAACTCCACTCTACAATAAGCTGTCCAGATCCAACAGTGGTTCCTCCACCAACAGCCCTCTGCTGCAGAAAAAGACCTTTGGCATGGAGAAGTGTGCCAGTCTCGGAGAGATCCGCTCTCAGCCGTCTAGCCTCAACTCAGTCGACTCGATGCGCTCTCTCATCTACACCTCCGAGCAGGACGGCCCGTCATCGCCTACAGGAAAGGGTGGTAACCGAATCTCTCAGATCACAGGCAAGAAAATCCTGGTGGACGAGGACAGCGGCTCCACAGGAGACGACACTGAAGGCTCCAGCACGGGCCGCAAGAAGCACACCTTTACCAAACTCTTCAAGAGGCCGAAGAAATAACAGCAGTATGGGGAAATGCCAAACATAACAGGACTAAGACTAGCACAATGGTACTTTTTAACCTTGAAGAGTTTTAGTAAGAACGTAATTTATGTGGAATTTTTGATTTATGACCAACGGGAACAGAAACAGTCATTTGTTGGGAACAGGTATGATATCACTGTACATTTATTTATTACTAGATTTTTGGTGTGAGAGTTTCTTCTGTTTTTATTTGTAGTTAGCGTGAGCTGGAGCTTTCACTCTCAAAGCAAACACATGCAAAGGCTTTCAGCACATACAAATGACTTCACCTACTCTATGCTGTTGGTTTACATAGGATTTGCTTGGACTTCTTTCGTTTTCACATGCAGCAGCCAATCATTGTGTCCCCCTGCTGAAAGCACACCACCGTATGACCCAGTCCTTGTACGCAGCAACTGTGCGCGTGTATTGGCGGATGTTACTTGCTTTAGGATTCTCCTTCTGTTATCAAAATCTGTTTTAAAATGTTTTAAACGTGTTACTTCCTCACAGAGGAAATAGGTGCCTTTCATTTTAAGCATTGCCAAATGTTATTGCAGTGAACTGCCTTTGTGTGAGCCACAGACAGGAAATGTACTGTAGTTCTCGTCTCTGGCTTGTAACTACATGCCTTTAACTTGATTCATGCTACATGCCACTGAAGTCCTTTCATACCCGAGAAGTAATAAAATAAGATATAAAAAGGGAGGGTATTTTGCGAATTAAAAGTTGTGTGCTGACATAAACTGGGGAGTTTCTTTTCTTGACAAAAACAGTAAGCTTTACATTTTTATATAAATTTTGTCATTACTGTATTAGCTATTTTTTTTCACATTCAATTTTAATTTTGGCAGTCTTCGTAAGGAAATTTAAAGGCCAGATTATTAATTGTATATTTAATTTGACAATGTATTGTCTGTAGCGAATCAGCTCAAAGGGGAAATAGGAATAATTAATCATAACTAGTTATAATTAATTATAAATATTTAGATCCGCTGTAAGTATTTACTTGACCTCTCAGGGTCAACTGACGCTACATATCCATGTGAAAATCTAAATGAAATTAATTTTATTTTTTTTATTTTGGCACATACTCAACCATTCATACTGTAAATTTGGGGTCAATAAGATTATTAGATTTATTTTTAAGAAATAATTGTATTCAGTAAGAACACATCAAATTGATCAAAAGACAAAATATATGTATATATATATATATATATATATAACTTTTATAAATAAATAATTTTGTTTAATTATTTGATTTATTTAATTTTACTGACACCAAACCTTTGAACGGTAGTGTTCTTTACGAACAAATCAGTTATTAGTTTTTTTTCTTAAATTAGCAGAAACTATATTCCATAAACCACAAGCAGAATTTAGGTTTAATTTGAGACTTTCTTAACCAAAAATAAAAAGTTTGATAGTTCTCAGGGCTAAGCGTAGGTTAACTTCCTCAGCATTGCATTTTTTGAAAAACCTCTGCGTCATGGAGCTGTTGAAAATCTGTCCAGGAAGTAGTTATTCCATCACTGTTCACAGAAATCCACTGTGAAACATACACCAACGCAGTAGACAGACCCAACACTGCACATATTCAGTCCCTGAGTGTGTATATATATATATATATATACATACACCAAATTCTTGAATTGTTCATGCAGGCTAAGCTGAACTCCATAAATGCCAGAGCTATTTTTTGCCAGTGCACTCTGTACACATTTCTCTGCTGTTTTTAACATCTGCTGAAGGTTTGTTTGCATCAACTGCGGTGGAGCAGAACATTAAATGGCTAGGCACGCTCAGAGAAACCGTCTAAACCAAGATAGCTCAATGAGTTAGTGTCCAAAACAAAGCCCCAATAAGGGCAGGTTTACCATTGTTAACATAGTGCTCTGAATAAACAAACCTGTTTCAGCGCCTCCTCTGTCATAAGGAAGTTTGCTTTATTCTGAAATAAGCTGAATCTGCCCATGGTAAACAAACAGCTTCAGCTGAGAACAACTCATGAAACCATTTTGATTTTATTTGCTGAATTCGTGGCACTTCAAAAAGGTTATGATAGCATATTTAAACATTCTAAAGAGGCTTTACAATGCCTCTTGTACTACATTTTATTTTATTCATGTGAACTGTTACTATATCAAATAAGTTCTGTTTTGTTAAACAATGTCTACTAAAGGCATTGACCTGATTTGATTTGACCTGGCTCTTGTAAATGAAAAACATATCATGTTACTAGGTCTGTTACCTTATAAAATAAGCCTATACACTCTTTGATGAAAAGACTAGATGAACAGCATGAAATGGAGTCCTTAGGACATCAAGTATTCAGCCAAAGAATCCAAATGTCTTTTGGGTTTCTCGGTCTCTGGCTTTGGCCCAGTACTATGTCAAATGAGCAATGAGCATAAATAAAAAAAATTGAATTGTATTAAATGTCCTATAAGACAGTCAATTCATTTCAGTCCAGCTGGACTGGTGAGGAAGAGTGTACGATTCTCCAAACCAAAGTCCTCCCCAGTACTTGTCTTTCTGAGATTCAGTAACGCCTCCTAACATTTGGGGCAGTGTTACGCCTCGCTTATGGCCTCCCAGTTCATGGAGGTGAAGTCCGCTTCAGTCAGGTTAACCGTGAAGGGTCCCTCAACTCTCTGGGGTTCCACGTGCTGATCCTGAGAGGTTGTGTTGATGTTGTTAACACGCCAGGAGTTGAGGGGACGGATGGATTTCTGGAAGCGCTGAACACAAGAAACGTATGTCAGAATGAACATGTCACACACATACCTGCTGATACAATTCTAAATAAGAAAAAATAACTCTGGCACAAAATATATTTATTTTAAAATTCTCTAAAAATTACATTATATGTATGTGTATATATATATATATGTATATGTATATATATTATAGTATATTATATTATAAGGTAATAATAGTATATGTGTCAAGATTCTTTTTAATGTTTTTGAAAGAAGTTGCTTATGCTCACAAAGGCTGCATTTAGCTGATTACAAATACAATAAAGACACTAATACCGTTAAATATTATTATTATAATTTAAAGTAACTGTTTTCTGTTTTAAAATGTAATTTATTGATGTGATGGCAAAGCTGAATTTTCGTTTCATTACTCCAGTCTTCAGTGTCACATGATCCTTCAGAAATCATTCTAATATGCTGATTTGCTACTCAAGAAACATTTATTATTATTATCAGTATTTGAATCAGTTGTGCTGCTTAACATTTTTGTGGAAACAGATACATTTTTTTCAGGATTTTTTTTTTGATGAATTAAGGTCAATTGAACAACATTTATTTGAAAAAGAAATCTTTTGGAACATTATAAATGTCTTTACTGTCACTTTTGATTAATCTTATGCATTCTTTCTGAATAAAAGTATTAATTTCTTTGAATCTTACTGACCTCGAATGTATAAATAAATATGGTGGTTTTGAAGGGACTTACATCTTTAAGAGTGCCAGACTCTTTACTGACGGCCACTATGGCCCAGATGAGAATCTGCAGACAGCAGAAGGCGCCCATACATACGCCCAACGCTTTGCCCCAGGTTGGGTACACATAGGTGCCATAGTGCAGAGACGTTCGGTACATCTCGATGAAGATGTAGGTCAGAATGAACTGCACAGAGAAAACAATCTGAATATAAAGACTGAGGCCTCAGTCTGTGAATGGGACTATCACTGTTAATGAGATTCAGTGTCTCAGCAACTGAATTATTCATTACGCTGGATGCAGGGCAGTCATGGTGTTTGATTCCACTCTGCAGCAGAACCAAGTTTCTGACTGTACTGCAGTGTGATTCTGCTCAAACCCTTATAGATGAATATTTCCATTTAACATTTACAATTATATAACTGTTCATCTTAAACAGAAACCTCATAACATGCATCATTACATATTAAAACATGAGGGTGATTTCAATAAACCAAACCAAAAACAGGACACCCACCGTTAGCAGGAAGGGGGTGAAAACCACCCAGCAGGCTTTGAAGTACAATAGCAGTTTTGTGCACCAGGGAGGACAGTGACAGATCATGTCCACAATGTCCTGACAGAACTGGTTCACCCCTGCAATTACATCAGCATATGCAAATATAATATAGATCACAGTGCAGTCACATCACCTATAAAGAACTGCAGCTAAAGCCCGGCTCACACTGTACAATTTTGGCCACGATTTGGTCGTCTGAGACTAATTTTGAAAATCCTAAAAGATTCCTATAATCCTAGGCTAAAATCTGTAGTCTTTGTTTGACATGTTTCATATGATTCGTTGCCTTTGCTATGATAAACACCGGTTGTGCTGCAGTTTTCATGTGGGTGTGTAGTGCTGTTTGCACTATTCTGCATAAATACGCCGGTATTGCCGCCATTCATATACTTTTAATGATAGCCAACATTACAGCCCCAACAATGCAATGCAGCTCGCATTCACTGAACGTGTATGTATGGGTTGATAAGGTAAAACTCCGGACAAGTTTTCTTGCGCGCACCCGTTTTTAACGCGTCTTGACTGTCGTGACATTAATGACAACTTAGGTTCCCAGTGTGACATGATCATCATGTTCATACAGTCTGACAAGTACAATCCTAAACGACTTTTAAAAAAATCGCACAGTGTGAGCCTGGCTTAAGACAGTGTGACATGTGACAGAGAAGTTGTTATTATTTAGCAGATGCTAATCATGAGACATTAATACATGGAAACAGGGTGACTGACATGTACAGGTAAAGCAATAAAGTACAGTTTGTTTTTATGTGCCATTCAAGGCAGGTTTATCTTAAATAAACGATACCACAATACCAGACTTGGGCAACAAAAAAAGTCTTAAAGGAGTAGTTCATACAAAAATGAAAATTTTCTAAAAATGTACTCACCCTCAGGCCTTCCTAGATATAGATGAGTTTTGTTTTTTTTCATAGGAACAGATTTACAGTATTTAGCATTCCAATTAATCCTTTGCAGTCAATGGGTGCCGTCGGAATGGGAGTTCAAATGATAAAAAACATCACAATAATCCACACAACTCCAGTCTAGCAATGAATCAACATCTTGTGAAGAGAAAAGCTTTTTGTTTATAAGAAACAAATCCATCAAGGCGTTTTAAATGTAAACAGTCACTTCTGGCCAAAATTTGAGTCCATAATCCATAATAGCACTTCCTCCAGTGAAAAAGTCCCTGTTGTCCTCTCACATCAAAATCCACTAACATATTTGTTTAGAACTGTTTTGAACAGTTTTCACTTATAAACAGTAAAAATGCATATTTCTCTCCTGATTCAGATGAGATGATTTTTTTCACTTACAAGCAAGCAGCTTTTCACTTTACAATGTGTTAATTGATGGACTGGACTAATGTGGATTACTTGTGGATTATTGTGATGTTTTTATCAGCTGTTTGGACTCATTCTGACGGCACCCATTCACTGCAGAGGATCCATTGTTGAGCAAGTGATGTAATGCTACATTTCTCCAAATCTGTTCCAATAAACAAACTCATTTACATCTTGGGTCAAAGAAGGTTAGTACATTTTCAGCAAATTTTAATTTTAGGGTGAACTATTCATTTAATGTTCATGTTGTGAAAATTTGATTTAGTAGAAATCTGTGTAGACTTTATGATAAAATAAAATACAAATGTGTGATCCATCTAAAATAAATAAATCCTTATTATTTCATGTAATATCTTATGAAGTGCCTCCGATAAAACTGAATATGTGTGTTGTGTTCTTCATCAAAAGCCCTACCAATATCAGCCCATCACCCAGGAGGAAATAAAAGTGAGTGTACCATAAAAGAATGAGATGCCAATACACATGAAGAGAGTAATGATGATGAGACCAAAGCTTGTGCTGAATGAGTCTATGAGTGTGAACCAGTATATCCCACCCTGTGATGGAAAAACACAAAATAAAATGAAAGTCTATGACAACAAAAACAGTGATATCATTAAAAGAATCACTAATAGACAATATGAAGATGGACAAGATAATGAATTATGATTTTAAACATTA
Source organism: Sinocyclocheilus rhinocerous (assembly GCF_001515625.1). Lineage (NCBI taxonomy): Eukaryota > Metazoa > Chordata > Actinopteri > Cypriniformes > Cyprinidae > Sinocyclocheilus > Sinocyclocheilus rhinocerous. The sequence continues at coordinate 1,091,021 of NW_015638606.1, forward strand.
CAGATACATTACTAAACTCTGGACATCTGTACACATGTATTTACTATTTATAAAACCGTCAACCACTAAATCCTATTATCGGTCAGTTTGTTGCTCTTACATCAGTGATGAGCAGCAGGCCCATGAGATAGAAGGAGAAACAGAGCAGCGCCAGGAACAGCGTCTTGTGCTTCAGATTGGATCTGAGCTGAGGAAACTCATCCAGCACAGCTGTACAGATCCCCTCCATGTTACCAAACTGCAGGAGAGAGAAAGAGAGAGAACTTCACAATAGCAAGAATTAAACAAAGGACTAACTTGTCAAGAGTGTACAAATATGTCCGTTTCCCTGACGTCTATATCAACAAAAATAAAAAAATCAGAGGTTTGCTGTTAGGGCAACATAAGGACAGATGTGTGCCATCATCCGTTTACTCTCACATTCACATTTATGCATTTGGCAGACACTCTTTAATATATTCAAGCTATATTTTATCAGTATGTGTGCATCCTGGGAACTGAATTCATGACCTTAATGATAGTAGTGCCATGCAAACCATATATATTTACAGGTGAAACTTATATATCAATATTATATTTACATATACTATAATATATATATATATATATATATATAGGGTCAATTTTTAATTTCACATTGTCTTTAACAAACTAATGTTATGGCAGTACATGGGTAGAAACTGAAATCTGAGACACAGAGACAAACAGGGATTTCAGGTGATGACAGAGGAAGGAAAACCGCTGTGTGTTCATGCACATTTACTGAAATGAGTGTTGTAGCTCAGTGATGAGCTGTGCAGTAGGACAGGATGTACATGGTTATTTCACACATCTCTTGACAAATCTCCTTCCTGAGCACTGGTGTTTCATACAATCATGTTTCTTATCTGAAAACATGGAAACCTGATCACTTGGATTCATATCATACACAGTTCCCACACTTTTATGGATTTAATTTTTTTTTCTCGTTTTTATAGAAATAAATGGGCAGAAGATTTGTATGTCAGGTACAAGTCTTTTGAATTCAACTGAACTACTGTGGATTCAAATTATTATTCTTATGCATACACACTTTTATTCAGAAAGGATGCATTAAAATTGATCAAAAGTGACAGTAAAGACACTTATAATGTTACTTCTTTCCAAATATATATATATATATATATATGTATATATATAAATATCCTACCAACCCCAAACCTTTGAACTGTACTTTTATTGTGTATGGTGTGACTCTAGCAATGTGTCTGCCACATGAAAAACCATTAAACTCAAGAAAACCTGAATGTACTGGAGGGTCTTACCAGTGTATCCACTCCCAGCATAAAGAGCATGAGAAAAAACAGAATGGACCAAAACACTGATCCAGGGAGAAGAGCCAGGGCTTCTGGGTAGGCAACAAACGCCAGACCAGGACCTAACAAGTAAAATACAATCACCAACACTCTTAAAAATGACAAATTATGCACTGGCTTTGGAACATTAAATGTGAAAACATTTTAAGTGACTATAAATCATAGTGCTAGTGTGTGCTAAGCTATCTGGGGGATGTCAGAAGAGAGAGAAGTAACATGACAGGCTAAACAGGATGTACCTGAGTCTGCCACCTGACCCACAGGCACACCCTTCCTCCAAGCCATATGACCCAGGATAGAGAAAATGGCAAATCCTGCAAAAAAACTGGTACAGCAGTTCCCAATGGTGATGACTAGAGTATCCCTGCAAGATGAGAAATAATTTTGAGACTTTGAAGTAATGTTTCAGGGGAAAAAAACAAAGTGTTTTCCCACAGTAAAAAGCCTCACCTGATGACATTATTGTCAAATTTATTGTATGACGCCATTGACAATAGACCACCAACCCCAATACCCAAAGAATAAAATATCTGCGATGCAGCATCATTCCAAACCTGCAATGACAATACAATACAATACAGAACTGAAGGGAATGGAAACTTGCAGCATTTATTTAAAAAATGGTGTTGTTTAGGAAATTGTACCTGTGCATCAGCCAAATGGGCCCAGTTTGGAGTGAGGTAGAAGGCAACACCGTTTAAAGAGCCCTCAAGGGTGGCCCCTCTGATGATGAGGACCACTAGCACAAAATAGGGGAAGGTGGCAGTCACATACACCACCTAACATCAGAGGAAAGATGGGAAATTAATTTTTGTGTGTAGAACATATTCTCATCTGCTCTGAAATGGCTTCATATGAAGTCCACACCAGGGTTATTGAAGTTAATCAAAACTAAAACCATAAAAACATTTCCGTTACTTGAGGTAAAATATATGAAAATAAAATAAAATATTTAAAAAATTAAGGGATCTAAAATATGCCATGCAGAATAAGTTAATATGTGCTTTATAAATACTAATAAAGAGCTAATATGCTCGTAATATGCATGCTAATAAGCAACTAGTTAATAGTGAGAATTGGTCCCTAAACTAGTGTTACCACTTGATGTACTAAAATAACTAAAACTAAGACTGAAATAAACATTCATAAATACTATATAGACATGTTAAAAATCTAATAAATAATAAAATTACTTAAACTTTAAATGTAAAAATGAATATTGGCAAAAAAAAAAATCTAAATATTAATAAAAAACTGTAATAGTATCTCAATGATACTAAAATGGCCTACTGGTCTCTAAACCAAGTCTTACTGACTTCTTTCCTTTCGGGAAAGAAGCCAACTGGATGTGCTGTGCATCTCTGTAAGGCTTTCAGGTGTGTCTGGGTGAGGTCTCACCTTGCCGGAGCTGTGAATGCCCTTGAGCATGCAAAGGAAAATGACGACCCAGGCAGCAAGCAAGCACAGAGCTAGAGGCCAACGCACTGGACCGGGATCATGCAGCCCTTCACTGTTCACTACACCCAGAACCTTTTCACTGAACACACACAAACACTCGGTGTAAGATTCAAGAATTAGGTCATTGGCTTCATCGCATGTTAACAGTCTCAGAGTGTTTCAGGTGTGGTTTGTGCTACATTAGCATTAACCCCACCACAGAATACTAGAATAGATTTTACAAGTCTGTATGTGTCAGTAGCAGCAGTACTTTGGACTTGAACGCATGTTTTCTATACTTTATCACACCACTAACTGTGGTATTTTTAGATTCAAAGATGTGAACAAGCATGAAACAAGCAAAACAATTTGGTAACAGCAGTTAATGAAGGTGAGCATGACAATCAACAAAGAATATTTTACAGCATTAATTAACATATATTAATGAAAGATATTTTTGATGTTTTTAAAGAAATCGTTCATGTTCATCAGGGATGCATTTATTCGATTCAAAATACAGTAAAAACAGTAATATTCTGAATCTATATTTTAAAAATATTATTATATCCTGTCTTCAGTGTCACATGATCCATCCGAAATCATTCTAATATGCTGAATTGTTGCTCAATGTTGTGTAAATCATGGTACATTTTTCAGGATGTATTTCTTACAGCCTTTATTAAAAATAAAGGAATTATTTTAAATAATTAATAAATAATAATTTTGAATTACTTTCAAAAAAATCTTACTGACTCCAAACTTCTGAACAGTGAACAGTAGTACAGATTAATGTTAATTTTAACATACACATATTTAACATTTAAAGTTATAAATTAACGAACATATTATGAATGAATTTTAATTCACACAAACAATTATTAATAAATGCTGTAAATATTTTTATATTATATTTTTTCATTTTTAATTCATGATGCCTAATGCATTAATTAATGTTACCAAATTTAACCTTATTGTAAAATGTTACCCAAATTTCTGTGGAAAGCTTTGATAAATAATTTTTATCAAAAAAGTTTAACTATCCCAGTAATTCAAGCATTTTTACAAACTACAACATTTTTACTAAAACACAATGTAATCATTAAAATTAAATGAAACAAAATGTATTGGTTTTTATTTTAAAATCCATTTTCATGTAATTGTATTTATTTCTGAAGGAATGTCATTTGCAGACTAGTTTAGTAAATGTGTATAGACTAGAGAAACTGAGAAAAAACTAAAATAATTTTAGGGATGCACCGATACCACTTTTTTCAATACTGGGTACAGAAACCAAAAGAATAGGCCTGTGTATAATGCTAGTTGGCTTAGTTCATTTAGCAAATAGATATTTTCTTCAGTTATTCTGACAATTAATTATGCCCATTAAAATGTATTATACAAACTTTTGTTACTTTCCCTGTTCATTTTATTGCTCTATTGTATTCCATCTTTAATTGAATAGCACATTAGAGCTGCTCCATTGCAGCGGCTCAGTACTGTAATCACAAGACACTTTCCTGTTATAATGTAGGGAGCCACTCGTTATACATAAATCTTGTAACAGTGATGAACATATTTTCTGAAGTTGCGTTTTTTATCATCTGAAAGTGCTGAGACTTATATTCCAAAGCCACCTATATAATGCAATTAACGTCAAGTAAGCAAAACATGCACAACGCGCACATACATTTGTATTGTGCAGAAAGAGAGAGACACGTACAGGCTGCTAGTTTCACTTTCACTTTAAATAAAGTTGTGTATGCTTGACGTTTAAAATAAATGTTTATAATGAATGCCCCTATAATTTTTGTTTTATATTTACGATTTAGTTTTAATCCAAATGAGGCGTGTGCTAATGGAGCAAACAGCAATCAAGATCATGCAAGAGAAGTGCACGCACTCACTTGCTGTCTCTCTTGCTCTCTCTCCTTACTGTCAAGTAACTTAAAGGTGGCATATTATGCCCCTTTTTACAATATGTAATATAAGTCTCAGGGGTCCCCAGAATGTAACTGTGAAGTTTTAGCTCAAAATACCCCACAGATTATTTATTATATCATTTTGAAAATGCCTATTTTGAGTGGATGCAGAAACACGCTGTATTAGAGCATGTCTTTTTAAATGCAAATGAGCTGCTCCCCGCCCCCTTTTCCAGAATAGAGCTGCGCCATTACAGCAGGAAACCTTTGCAGGTGTTTTGAGTTGATTAGCTGATTGGCATGTCACCATATTCTAATTTGTTGGGATAGTGAATTGGTGGGTTTTTGTTAAATGTGAGCCAAAATCATCACAATTAAAAGAACCAAAGACTTAAACTACTTCAGTCTGTGTGCATTGAATTTATTTAATACACAAGTTTCACAATTTGAGTTGAATTACTGAAATAAATGAACTTTTCCACGACATTCTAATTTATTGAGATGCACCTGTATAAAAGAAAACTGACACATAGCCTACGGCGTAAAGGCTACGGCGTAGGTATGATGCAGAAGTATAAATCAGCCTTTAGACCTAAATTTTATAGCTATTGAAAAGTTGAAAAGACTCGTAGAGGAGGGAATTTAGAACATAGACTTTTGCAAAAGGAATGTAGGTGGATTGTTGATCTTAAAAGTCTACACCCTCTGGGTATGAATGAAGATTTGTCTTTGAATAGTTTTTTTAAAGAATTTAATGATATATATGGGGGACTCGAAGAGTACTTGGGTATGATGTTTATTGAAATGATTTAACGAGCGCAGGTGTTGCTTGGTAGCACATGGCACTGAGGAAGGGTTAATACCTGAAAACGTTCTGCACTTGCACTTTTGCACTTCTTTCTACATATTTTTGTGACCTCTGAACAATAAATGGAATAAGGTTATTTAGCTGCATTTGGAGGAGTGCGGATCTCTTTCATCTTTGTATCTTTGTATATTTTGGATCTAGGCACCATATGTTTTTGTCTACTGGATTTTTGGATGAGTGTTTGGCGCTACTGCCTTTTGGCGCTACTGCTACTGCTACAAATGTCCTCACAAAGTCGTAATTATGAGTGGGAAACTTTAGATATTCTTTGAGCCTACAGTTTCTGAGTTGGAGGTGTGTTAGTGAGAAAGGGATATTTGCTCGAGAAGCTCGCGCATCTGCGCCGCCAAACAGTCAATCCACTCAGCGTGCTTTGCGTATCAATACGCAAAGTACTTCATAGATATCCTTAATCTCTAATAACTCTTTCTGAACATTCTGCTCTGTTTGTTCTGTTGTCTGTGTTTCTTTGTCTGGACACAGCTCTGTTCAACGTGCTGTGTGGTATCAGCTTTTGGTATCGGGGCATTTTAATGCGTACGAGTACAGGAGAGCAGTATCGGGCCTGATACCGATACCAGTATCGTATCGGTGCATCCCTAAATAATTGAGAATTCTTACTTCCAGAAGACTTCAGAGGGACTTTGGGTGACATTAGTTTTGTTCTGTAGAGAAAACAGAGATTTTTTTTATTCTGAATAAGAAAAACATATTTGATTCATCTGGATAACGTAGATGATAATCACTGTTGTTTAAAATTCTGTTAACCTACTAGCAGACAAGTAAGACTTACTCGACAAAAGGGAATGTTATGAAGAGCATCACATGACCAGGGCAGAGGACTCTGGAAAGAACTGCCCAGGTAGTAGAACGTCCAAGCGATAATGACATTATAATAGAGACACACAAGAGTGGACACACACAACATCCCTATACCAATCCCTGCAACGAGACCAGGACAACACAATCATCTCCATTTGTTTAGCCCCGTATTTAATTACTGACTATTACAAAACAGAAGGACCATTCATTTTTACTTCTTATGCAAAGTGGAGCTACGAGACTTTAAATAATGAATATAACTCAAAACCAAATTTACATAATCACAGCCCAATTTACAAACCATGATTAAGCCACTGAGTCAATGAATTACATGTGTAATGCTACCTTTGAGGAGGGGACAACACTTCCAGACGGTGATGGGACCTGCGGCTCCATACTGGCCCAGGCTGAGCTCCATGAGGAAGAGAGGCATTCCCGTGAAGAAGAGCATGATGAAGTATGGGATGAGAAACACACCTGCAACCCCACACAGTCAAGATTCATGACTTTATAAACTTGTTTACATTATTTTTCCATTTTAATTCCTGTTGTTAATATTTATTGTTGGATTTTTAACCACTTTTATTCATACCAACAGTAAAAACAAGACAGGAAGTGATGGAATGAGGAGGCTGGATTTGAAAAATATGAGTCGGTTTCAAAGTTCACCCGCATAAGCACCACAGCTCAACAAGTTGGAGCATGTGCACTAACCACTAAGCCACAACCCCAAAATTATGTCATTTGTGCCAGTGAATCCACACTCCTAAATCACAGGCATTTGTCAATGGGATTTTTCCCTCCTCAGGATTTGTATTATTCACACATTTCACATCAAATAAGTTTACTAAAACCATGCGAAACATTTAAAAAACAGTATTACAAATAGAATATATATTGCAAATCCTTTTACATTACAAGTGCTGTTAATTCTGGATTTAACAAATCATTTCATGAACAGAACTGAAACAACAGTGTGTGTGTGTGTGTGTGTGTGTGTAATATGTAAGAGAAAAGGCAGCAATTTCAGTGTCCACTTTCACACACCACCGGCTCTCACTGTGTTTCTTTGGTTTCAATTCTGGTATTTAGCTATAGTTCAGAGTTTATCTTCAAAGTGTTGTTTGAAATTGTCAATTAAGAGTCTTTCCTTTTTAAGAATTTACTATTGTAACATGAAACATAAAACTTCCAATCTCGTTTAAGTCCAGCTCAAGGAAATGACAGTGCTTTTCTACATCACCCTCCAACAATCCATGAACAGGTCTCTTCATTTGTATTACTAACCATCTTTACATTGCAAATTTCTTCCTTTTTTGAGGCCTTCATGGTTTGGGCTCATTTGTTTCAGCGGTTTAAAGAGGAATGTGCCCTCCTCCCTACTACAGTGAAAGGTTTTTGGTTTTGGTTGGTTGGACAGAGTGCAGGATTTCAGCTTAGGGTGACTAAACATCCCAGTTTACCCATGAAAGACCCATTTACACAGGAAGTTCATAAAATCTCTTAGGATTTTTTTATGTGGGAAAATCATGGTTACTTACTTACTCATTTACATGGTTACTATCAGACACACTGATTTTTTTAATTAAGGCACGGTCACATAAGCAAAATTTACACAAAATTTTGTGGGGGAAAAAAGGTCCATTGTCCATAGCATAGTGATGTACGAAGCACAGCTCACACCAAAGTAATTTTTAAAACGAGCAGTTTTCTGTTGGTCAACACAGCAAATCTGCATGACCAACCTGAACATGAACAAAATCTGCTTTGGGAACTTTTCAGCCCTCAAGCAAAACTCCTGATTGTGTGGATTCCTATTAAAATTACAACATTTAGCTGAAAAACAGTAAATGTGACCATACCTTTACAGAATAGCTGGTGTACATCCGAACAGATTAGCTATCATATTTACTGTACGGTCACTCACCTCCTCCGTTTCGGTAGCAGAGGTAGGGGAACCTCCAGACGTTTCCCAGGCCAACACAGTAGCCAATACAGGAGAGCAGAAATTCATATTTGCCGCCCCACTGATCTCTGGGAGGCTGAGCAGGAGGAGCTGGTGCAGAGGATGGAGGCTGGTGCTCAGTTTGAGTCTGGGATACGGGACTTATGACATCGTGAGAAGACACAACCCCGTTCTGCTGTGCAGGACTCTGTCAAGAAGATAATTCAAAGCTTATGATCTCTGATCAAACACAACCATATGACAGATAAACAACACACCTCTTTGTCATCCAGAATATCTAGAACTAAAATTAAAAACCAAAATTTGCTGTCAAAATGAACACTGCTACCTATCTGGCCTTAAAACCTTCAAACTTCTAGCTTTTAAAACTACTTCACCATGGCTTTCTCAAGCCAACATCAAAGTTTGCCTAGGCTTTTTTAAATCTAGTTTACATTACTTATCTTCTCATCTGTATACAATATAAAAACATGTACTATAGTCTACTATGCAGTCCAGATTGAGGAACTAATGGTCAGTTTGGTCAGTGTAGTGTGTATCCAAGTGAACCAAAAGGGAAGTATCTTGATTGCTAAAGGAACATGGATGACACGCTACTGAAAAAGGCTGTCACCGACATCATTTGCAGGCATTTTTCATCATATAAATATTAATAACATTATCAATAATATTCATAATTATTATTATATTTTTTTTCTATGGTTGCCTATAATTCTGACAAAATGCAGGCCTACATTAAATTATGTAAGGGGGTCCTAAAGGTATAGCAACTTCATCCAAAAAATGAACATGAGTCACCATTCACTGTTATTGTATTGAAAGAAGATGCAATAAAAGGGTATGGTGACTGAAAGCTGTAATTCTCTTTTTGTGTGGAAAAAGTCAAAAAAAAATTTAAACCAAATGGGGGTAAATAATGTCAGAATTTTAATTTTTGGGTGAAGTATTCCTTAAGACGTTTAATAATACTAATCACACACACACACACACACACACACAACACTAGAGTTAGCCGTGGTGAAACGCAGCCGTGGACAGGAATGAGGACAGACGTGTTGTGTTACCTCGACAGACCTGCAAGCCAACAAGTGTTCAAACGACTCCAAGTTTCTTTCAAAACTCAAATAACATCAACCCATGAAATTTTCTCGTTTAAAATAAGTATTAGTGTGTATTTGAAGTACCTCTCTAGTAGGAGCTGTGCTCACAGTCACGTTCCCAGGTGCTGTTCTCGTCTCCTCACTCGGCATCTCCCCAGCGCTTTTCTTCTGATGCTCGCTACATTGTTCACTTAATGGTTTCATCGAAACTCCTGGTTGACTTTTAAAACAGACTGTAATGTTTTAGATACCTTACATAAACCACGTTAGAATAAAACAGAGTAACCTTGAATAAAAAGCGCAGGTGGACTCCGATGATCCATGTTGGTTGGGGGAGGGAGAAACAGTCAATGAAGGGAGGCGCCGGTGTGTGTGTGTGTGTGTGTTCCGCACACAGTGCTCACCTGTCACCTTCCTGTAGGTAAACTCGTAATGCGCCTCCTAAGAACACTACTGGTCATTCCCATTCTCCATAATTTTAATATTTATCAGTACATATGTTTAGCTTTCAGTCTGTCACTGTCTTTCTTTGTTGACAAGTCCTAGTGTCTCTATACTGCGTAATTTATGGTAGGATAATGTGTCTCAGATGTGACATCGAATGTGAAAGGTTTATTTTCGTAAGGCAAAAAAAAAACAAAAAACCGTCAGCTTTCAAACATCTCACTCTACGAAGCGAATTGTCTCGATGGAACAGGAAGCCACTTCACCAAGTTCATTACAACAGCAGGAAACCGCAGTGTGTTCTGGCTTGGTATGACATAAACTCAATTTGTGAGTCAACAACAAACGCAAAAATGTATTTTTCAAAATATATTGTGAATACATCTAAATAGTTTTATTCAGTCAATATAAATAAAATATAAGCCTACATTATATTATATTTCTATTTATATTATATTTTGGTATTAATATAAATACCAAAAGCTCTCAGATTACAAAATGGCATTAATCAACATATTATCTCAACATAAGTTCTACAAACTTTCAAATACTGAGCTCTGCAAAAACCATGACTAAAACAGAAAATAATGTAAACATTTTGCTTTATAGGGCCCAAGCCCCAAGGGGGCGAAGACAATATATTACGACATGACAGATCCCCACCAGTAAACTGATGCCTCGTTCTCTATTTATGACATACTGACACAAAGTTCAAATGATTTGCAATTGCCTCTAGGTGTTGCAGTGTAGACACAGTGTTTATTATTATTATTATCATTATTATTATTATTATTATTATCATCATTATAATTCATGGTTTTGGGGGATTTGGGTCCCGTAACATGCTCAAAAGCTCTTGAAAATTAGCACACACCTTGAGGACTGGGCAGCAGCTGGTACACGGGCGTTGCAGAGGGGCTTCACAGTGCCCCCTGGAATGCGGTGGTCCATGTATCATACATACTTGCACGTATATATATGAAACTTGGTACACATATAAGCTGCTTTCACACCATGTCGTAATTACCGTAATTCCGAGATGACAACACGTGACATTCAACTTGGAGCTGTTCACGTACCCGGACTCGGAGGTGGTGCCTACGTAGCGCCTAAATGTATCTGCTGGCGGTTAGGTGGTACAGTGGTCATGTGGTCCAAGTCATAGCTCTCAGAACATTCCCAGCTTACAAGTTGTAATTCCGAATTCTGTGAGCATGAGAACGCTTTGATGAAGATAGTGTTGCCATAGAAATGCACAATTCCAAGTCGGAGGGTTTGGAACAGTTCAGAAAAAAACAAAAAAGTGGTGCAGTCGTGACCTAATGGTTAGAGAGTCGGACTTGCAACCCGAAGCTGGCGTGTTCAAGTCTCAGGTCTGGCAGGAATTGTCGGTGGGGGGAATGAATAACCAGCACTATGCAATAGTAATTATGAAAGTCACTCCCCATACGATGACTGATATAGTAATTAATATAGCAACAATGGATGGGACAAAAAAAAAACTAATATGTTAAAATATATCTTTATTAAGTCTTGCAGTTTAAATATTATTATTAAACGTATTAATTTGCCTCTGAGTCTGTGATTACAACATGTGTAAGATAACAGCTATGATGCACAGGAGTTATTTTTGTCTACCTGATGTATTTAATGTGGGGGTGGTTCGGGTTGCGGTGTGTTTTTGTCAAACGGGTTGGGTCGGTTATGGAATTAAAATAAGTGCTGCTGTTGGATAATGGGCCGGGTGTTCTGTTAAGTACTGTGGGTGTGGGTTTACCAAACAGGACCCGTGCAGGACTATTGGACATTTTAACTGACAGATCAAGGCTGTAATATTATGGTTGTCCATTAGATGGGGATGCATTGGATAAGAAATCCTAATCCTTTTTCTTCTAAGTTTCCATCACTTAGAATGACAAATAAAGGAATAGAAACAGTTGATATGTACTGTACTGGCGATGTAGTTTTATATAATTATATTAAAAATGCTTATAGATCATTAAAATAATTAAAACATAAATAAAATAAATAAAAACAGACTGAAGCCACTGGGGTAGTGGTGGTGCAGGGGCTTGGGCCTGTCATTGCTGCTTGCAGCTATATTTTTTCACGTTATTGAAATGAGAGCATGGGATGAGAGTTTTAGAGGTTTCAGCCTTTATAAGGAGGTATGACCTGTACTTGCATACAAAATAGGTAAATGCAGTTATTCCATCTTGTAAAACCAAACCAGAAGTTTATATATACACGTATGTAATCAACAGAAATGGTTGCCAATCAAACTGTAAATCTGTAAATGGCCGATCATCATGAATTTTGGGATGTATGTGAAAAAAAAATGTAGGTTCTTTATTGCCATCAGTGGTTCCATGAAGAACCTTTAACATCCAAGGAACCTTTCCATTGCACAAAAGGTTATTTAGTGGGAAAAGGTGCTTTAGATTTTTAAAATGTTCTTCACATTAAAAAAAGGTCCTTTTAAGAAATGTTCACTCAAAGGTTCTTTGGAGAACCCAAAATGGTTCTTCTATGGCATCAATGCAAAAACTCCTTTTTGAAACCTTTATTTTTAAGAGTGTAGGATGTTTTATTTCTGCTGTGTTATATCTTTGTATTTTTTTATGTATTGTAGCTGTGCTAATTTTTTTTAGTTGTGCTACTGTCAGTCCCCTAAGGTCTGGCTGCAGTGCAGACATGCACATGCACTCTCAGACATCTGCACTACCGCAAGTGACATGAAGTCACTTGCAATCTTAAACGATTAAAACTAATTTAGTACCTTAATATACAGAGTCCTGCAAGTCACCTGTAGAAAAAGACAAGACCCACAAATCCGTGGCCACAGAACAGCAGAATATGAATGCAATTTTGTAATGCAACATCAGATAGTCCTGACATTGGCCAAGTGACACTCTGGGGTGGTGGACCGTCAATCTGTATTAAAATTGGTCTGTGGAAACAAGGAGTTTTCTTTTTAGAGCTATCCAAAATCGCAGACCGAACAGGTAGAATATACGTTTTTGGAGTTTTTTTCTTTTATTATGTAATGCTACATAAGCCAGTCCTGACATTGGCTGAGTGACACTCTGGGGGGTGTACTGTCAATCTGAATTGAAAATGGTCTGTGGAAACAGGGAGTTTCCTTTGCTATTCAAAATCATAGACAGAACAGGCAGAAAATTAGTTCTTGGAGGGCTTTTATTTTGTAATGGGACATCAGATAGTCTTGACATTGTGGGAGTGACACTCTGGAGTGGTGTACTGTTAATATTTTGTGGAAACAGGAAGTTTTCTTTTTATAACTCTATGAATTTACAGATAAAACAGGTTGTACAATTTATGAGAGGCTTTTATTTTGTTATTTCACATCAGGCAGTTATTTTGAGCACCTCAAGTGTTATGAGGATTCAGAAAAGGCCAATGAGAATTGGTGAGTGGGATTTGCATGCCACTCCCCATACTATGCGTGTAAAAGAGTGGTGGGTACTCACTCATTCAGATTGTTCTTTGGAGCCGAAAGTATTGCATCTCTCAGGCTACAGAAAGAAGCGGAGATCCTGCTAAACTGCCCGCCTCTGAAGAAGGGATGGCCTCACTTCCTCTGAAGGGATGGGAGCAGAATTTTAGTTTTTTCACAAAAAGCCAGGCAGCTGACGGCTCTTTCACGGTTAGCAAAAGGGCAGTTTCCGAATTCCCTGGGTCATCCCTTGACACTGCACGTTCATGGCCTCCACTTCGTGACAGCCATGCATCAAGTGTCTGGTGGACATGAACACTTCACCTTCCCATATTCTGCTGCCACGGGCCCATGCCAAAGCACTTCTGAGCTGTGATGAAGCATGTCTTCTTCTGCCTCTACCAACCCCCTGCACCGCGGGTCCACGGAGCAAGGTAAGAGTGTTATTACACCACACGCCACAATTTCTTCAGGATGCTGGGCCTTCCAATGTGGCAGAACCTGCTCCGCCTGCCGTGAGCCTCCCTCCTTAAGTATTCTGTATGTCATTCCATTGGTGCCTCTCGTGCGAACTGAAGGGCGCATACTTTCATGTCTCAATCCTTCAGTGGCACAGACACATTTCTACAGTTCACCTTCGAGGGTAAGGCATATCATTACAAGATTTCGGGTTGTCCCTGTGCCCTCGCATCTTCATGAAAGTCACAGAGGCTTCCCTTGCCCCTCTCAGGGAAGTGGGCATTCGCACACTCAATTAGCTTGATGACTGGCTGATTTTAGCTCAGTCACAGGAGTTGTGCGAACACAGGAACCTGGTCCTTAAGCACCTAGCCTGATTGGGACTTCGGGTCAACTGGGAGAAGAGCAAGCTCTCCCCCATGCAGAGCATCTCTTTTCTCGATGTGGAGTTGGACTTGGTCACCATGACACCACGTCTTTCAGAGGATCATGCTCATTCAATGTTGGCATGCTTGAATCTGTTCAAGCACAAGGCAGCAATTCCACTGAAATACTTTCAGAGGATCCTGGGGCATATGGCTTCCTCAGCCGTGGTCACACCACTGCGGTTAATGCATATGAGACTGCTTCAGCATTGGCTTCGGACTTGAGTCTCGAGATGGGCATGGCACCGTGGCACACATTGTGTGGCCATTACACCAATCTGTCATCGCTCTTTCAGCCCTTGGTCAGACGTCACTCGTGTTGTAATGGTCTGGGTGTTTGTCCCTTTAAGACCTGATTCGGGGTTTCCTCTGCGCCTGCACTCGTGTGTATGTGCTGGGAAAAACACATTGTACTATCTATCGTTTTGTTGCACCTTCCTTTAACACTAATACATTCGTTGATGGTGACCTGCATCGTGTGTTTCTTTCTTCCATAACGCACAAAAGGTTACAAGTGGCGCCCGAACAAAATTCCTGGTTTTATTTGCGAATACGTCACGTAATTATAGTGATCGGCCTATGCTCTGATCGTTGGTGGATGATGCCGTGGAAACGGACTGTTTGCGCCTGGAACTTTGTTTTCGTTTGGGAAGACTGTTGCTGCGTCCCAATTCGGGACTAAAAAGTCGATTCTCCGCTGGAGGTGGACAGTGCAGACCAGATTTCACGGTGAGATGACGGCGTTTGGCAGAAGTTATTTGCCCTTCATCGCATGGACTTCTGTCGCCATATAGACTCTATGACTCGGCACGCGTGCATTCAGCGGTACTACGGTTTGGTTTGGGTTGTTGCTTAAAATTCAATTTGTTTGGACTGGGAACACATGCGGTTTTTGTTTTATTCTGTGTAATTTCTAAACTTTGTTGCTTTTGCACCTATATGTGTTTGTGTGACTAATCTAACAGACCTTTAAAGAAAGTGCCAATTTTATTAACTGTAAAATTAGGTACTAAAGTGTTTACTGTTGTGCAAGCACAGTGGGTTGGGGACATGGCAAAAAGTAGAGACTTCGACAGTGACGATATTATGCATGTTGAGCCTGAGCCCTGCGATGAACCTCAGTCACGTCAGGCCAGCCTAGAAAAACAGGTGCGTACATTGAGACAGGAGGTGAAGCTGCTCGCAGAATGTCTTCATGATTCATTGAACCTTCAGAAGGATATACTTGACCGATTTGTATCTGAACCTTTGACTAATACGGCAAAACACGCAAAACAGTGGGGGAACCCCGTTTTTACATCAACACCTGGCCAAATGAACGCTTCTATGGGAGTGCATCCTCCAGGGTGTAGTGGAGTGAGGGCTCATAATCAGAATGCTCCCGGTTTTAGTGCAGAGCCCCAAGTGGGGTTTTCTTGTGGCAGTACTCAGCCAACATCCTCCCTTGGTGTTCATGTTACAGGTGGGGATTTTCATCTTTCAGATGCCACCATTTTAAGTAGCACTTCTAGAGTATTGACCTCTCTCCTTAGTCATTCCAGGCTTGA
>NW_015638606.1:1107581-1108030 GCF_001515625.1 Sinocyclocheilus rhinocerous
CATTTCTCATTGACTGAAAATTGTTCGTGAGTGGATTTCAAGTTTGAAGAAACTTTTTTTTTGTTTCCTTTCTGCTGATATGGGCACGTGCAAGCTGCGGTTTTTTCATCAGCCGAAGAAGAGGACATAAACAACATAAACTGTCCATTTGGAAGGTACAGAACTCTGAGAGGTAATTTTGTGGACATTTTTGTGGAAGTATAAGAGACTATTCACTATTAAAATTCTCACGGTTTTAGTGCAGAGCCCCAAGTGGGGTTTTCTTGTGGCAGTACTCAGTCAACATCCTCCCTTGGTGTTCATGTTAAAAGGGGGGATTTTCATCTTTCGGATGCCACCATTTTAAGTAGCACTTCTAGAGTATTGACCTCTCTCCTTAGTCATTCCAGGCTTGAACCACCCGTGTTCCGCAACCATGGCAGGACCAATCCTGCGGAGTGGGTGGCTGC
>NW_015638606.1:1108774-1119757 GCF_001515625.1 Sinocyclocheilus rhinocerous
TGCAAGTGATGCGGGGATGGGGGCAGCACTTATGCAGCAAGATGAGGAAGGACGAGAGATAGTTGAGGCGTACACAAGTCGAACTCTGAATAAGGCTGAGAAACCATACTCAACTCCAGAGAAGGTGTGTCTGGGGTTGATATGGGCCCTTGAGCACTTCTGACCCTACATTGAAGGTCTGCATGTCACTGTGTACACGGACCAGAGTAGTTTACAATGGCTGATGTCGAGGCCCAATCCCTCTGGTCGGTTGGTGTCTTCGGCTGCAAGATTTTAATTTCAGCATCAAGCACAAACCTGGTGTGGGAAATAGGGTCCCTGATGCTCTGTCCCGTAACCCCTTGCCTGATTGTAGTGGCCCTTTGGATGTGTTGCCTGACTATGCCATCATAGCTGGTCTGGACTTGCGTATCCAACCACTACTTGAGTTAGGGGATAGGCAGCAAATACGGCAGTTTCAGTTGGATGATTCCGAAACTGGTGTGCTTCTTCGTAAGTTGGAGAATGTAGAGACTATTGAGGATGGTGATAATTTTGAGGGCTGTTACATGGTGCAAGACGGACTGTTGTACTACAAAGATGTGAACGTCCAGTGTGGTATGCACCCATGGAAAGATTTAAAGTTAGTGGCACCATTGGCAATACGGCGATCTATCCTAGAATATTATCATGATCACCCAACTGCCGGGCATCTTGGTATAAAAAAAAACCTTGCCAGGCTTAAACTGACCTAAAATGAGAGGTGATGTGCGCACGTATGTATCTTCCTGCACAGTTTGCCAGCTCACCAAACCATCCCAACTGAAACCAGTGGGCCTGTTGGTCCCTGTGCATGCCACTGAACCCTGGGAGTACGTGGGGGTTGATTTTGTGGGCTGTTGCCATGGACTGCATCTGGAAACCAGTACATCTTGGTTTTTGTTGACTATTTCAGTAAATGGGTGGAGGCTAGTGCTGTCAGGGAAGCCAGTGCACAAGTTGCCGCAAGCAAATTTGTGGGTGACATTTTTGCACGACATGGAGCTCCTAGGCACCTTATTTCTGATAGCGGAGCCCCGTTTGTAAGTGCGTTGTTCATTAAAGTGGTTGAGATGGTGGGGTCTGATCATAGGCTGACTATGTCTTACCACCCCCAAACCAACGCTACAGAACGAGTCAACAGAACTTTGAAGACCACCATCAGAGCCTACGTGGGTGATAAGCATACGTCTTGGGACAGATATATCCCACAGATTTGTTTTGCTTTGAGGACAGCACCCCATGAAAGCACAGGATTTAGCCCTGCACGAATGCTTTATGGGCGTGAGTTGGAAACTCCACTGGACCATCTCAGTCAACCGCCTACTGATTATTTAAATGACCCTATGCTTAGTCGACCCAATGTTCTCAGAAACACTTTATCCATGACTCATGATCATGCAAGGGTAGCCCTGGAGGCTAGCCATGAGAAACAGAAGCGTCACTACGATTTGCGTCGACAGCTGGTTGAATATGTCTGTTATGACCTTAAGATAGTCTATGCATCTGTGCACTGTTTTTGTATGTATTTGATCTCTCTGCTCGTGTGTGTCGACATGTATGCCCCTGGAGACTTAGTGCACTTGAAAACGCATCCAAGGTCCGATGCAGCAGCAAACATTGCGGCTAAGTTGGCTCCACTATATGGAGGCCCCTATCAAATCATGCAGCGGCTATCTGAGGTAAATTATAGGCTGGCTAGTGTTGATGGTGCTCAGGATTTGGGTGTGGTGCATGTTGTAAATCTACAGCCCTTTCACACTTGGCAAACGGCTGAGGTGCATACCAGTGAAGTTCCTAGACCAAATGGTTCTGATGCTGGAGATTCCAGTCTGGGTGTTCAGGAAATGATGGGCAGTGGTGATTTGGGGCTGAACCCATCACCCTGCATTGAGAGGGAAGATGACTTGCTTGATGATGGGCAGGCAGGAACTGTTGACTCTTGCCCGATGGTGCAAGGCACCGCAAGGAATGATAATGTTTTTCCTGACCCTTGTGTTTTGGATGATCCCATACAAAGCCCAGTACAGGGGTGTCACTACAATTTAAGGCCCAGAGTTCATCCCAGAGTCACAACAGACTGGTTGACAACTAAGTGGACAAATGAGTTTCATACAAAAAAACGGGAGTGTTAATATTACTGTGAGGGGGCCTGATTGTTAACTATAGATTTATAGTGTTGGAATATTGCTGTTAGTTTTGGTTCTTGGGTACTTTCATAATGATGTTTCTCTCTTTACATGTTTGTGAAGGTACAACAATGCTGTTATGCTGTGTATGTTCCAATGGTGTATTTGTGATTCTGCCCAGTGTATTTTATTTTCACATTTGTTTTCCTTTCTTTTCTTTGAATTTTTTTAATACATTAGAGGCTATGTTATTATCTCATCAGGCAACATGTGTGTTCCCAAGATGATGTTGATGTAAATGCCTGTACTTGTCAGCTGCATCTAAGCATCTAACCATGTATGGTAGTTGTGTTAGGACGTCTGCCTGTCATTTACAGCTGAGGACAGCTTTTTTAAAGGTTACAGTGTGTGTGCGGGATGCGGGATAGTAAAATGATTTGCGGGACTCCCGCAAAATAGAAGTATCTAAACATAAAATATCTAATAACAAATAAATTGTTATTCATCTATTGCACAAAAGCAACAAGTACAACCAATATAAAATAAAAACAATTAACAGGCGCAAGCATATGCAGAGTTTTTATTTATAACACGTGTTTGCAGCGTTGAGCAATGTAGCCAATCACAGACATATGTGTTGATTTCTGGAACGCAATGGCCAATCATAGGTGTTTCAGTTACAATCCAAAACGCCAGAGTTCTTGTGCAGGGCTGAAATTTGCGTGCTCACGAATCCTCTTATTATAACACACGAAGTGTAGACATTATGAAAGATTCATTGTGCATATATTCATTGTGTTATAACAGAGCTTTGTGAGATCGCAATGAACTGAGATGTCAGCTTTTTAGTTATTATAAAGGGAGCGCTCTTTGCTTGCATTCTGCCATGCCAAACCTTGCACACAGCTATGCTTGCTTTTCTGTTAAAAATAACAGTGGTTTGTGTATGTTGACGCTTTAATAACACATTTTTATCAAGAGCGTTTATATTGGAATGTTGTGGAACTTACGGGATGTTATGGAACTTACTATTTCATGTAAATTTCATAGACATGCGGGCGGGAGCGGGACAAAATAAAATTTTTCTGTGGGAGCGGGATGCTGCAGGACAGAATCCTGCAGGAGCGGGTGGGAGCGGGACTGAAAAATCTATCCCGCGCAGGTCTCCAGTGCCATGTCCAATGGGTGTGCAACGTTGGGGCACTGGACAGGGCCTCATCTGCACTGGCACATCAGCTGCCTAGAGTTCTTGACTGTACTACTAGCCCTGAAGTGGTTTCGTCCGCTGGTTCAGGGCAAGCACATGTTGGTCCGGATAGACAACGTTGCAACAGAAGTGTACATCAACAGCCAGGGCTGATTCCGTCGCATGTCACAACTCACCCACAACAGGTCATGCTCCAAGGAGAGTGGAGACTTAACCCCCAAGAGAGTTCATCCCCATTTGCTTTCTCATGTCACTAGCTTTAATTATGCAACTTTGCTGGATAACAAATATTTTAATGTGACCAGCTGGACATAAACTAATACAAACAGATGGTAACAATCATGACTTTAAACATTTGAGTGTGTTTTAGTCACATTGTTTTAACCACTTGAGGTGCTACTTATGTTAGCATCCTCTCAGCCTTGACATACTGTTGTTATTTCTTTACTGCAGCATCTAGTCAACAAATTAATTTATAATGATATGAAAACACATACGGCAGTATACTGTATACACACCGTTTTGTTGTCAATGTTTTAAATCTACTTGTGAAGTGTCCCGCTCTGTGTGGCACGCAACCTTTCATGTCAAAACAAACAGAACAAGGCATCAGTGTTACCACCTCTAGAGGCCGCTTTCATACTGTATAATGAGAGCTGACCCTTCTCAGCCACTCCAGCAATGGATGCAATCTAGAAAAATGCTAGTTACATATGTAACTGTGGTTCTGTGAATTCCGGATGACCGCCAGTGGCGGTGCTTAAGCACTAGTGGATTATCACAGCGCCAGCTCGATAGGTCGCGATAATATACCAAAAAATTCACGTGGTGACGTAGGCTGAGCCTCGAGTATAATAGACACACTAGCTCAGCCTTAGATCTCGGTACACCTTTCACACACACATTCTGAGTGACAAATAACTCTGGCAGACATCCAGAATTCACAGAACCACAGTAACATACATAACTAGCATTCTGTTTCATTCCTCGTGACCGCCAGAGGCAGTGCTTAAGCACTAGTAGATGACTCCTACCAACATAGCCATGAGGAATGCCACTCACCTGAAAAAATTCAAGGTTGCTCCTGAAGAACTGCTGAACTGACAGCATGAGGGGTAGCAATGTTGAGCTTGTAGAAACAGGCAAAAGTACATGGGGAAGCCCAAGTAGCAGCAGCACAGATATCCACCATAGAGACTCCTCTGAAAGCAGCCCAAGAAGTAGATACAGCCTTAGTTGAATGACAAGAGATACCCTCTGGCAAGGTTTTAGAGCCTTCTTGTATGCCATAGTGATAACCTCCACAATCCAATTTGACAACCTCTGCTTTGATACAGTGGTCCCTGTCCTTGCACCAAAGGCTACAGTGCAAACAGGTCCGTGAGAGCCTCTCTCAAATGCTGAAGCTGGATGGACAAACATTGTGGCCGTCGTGAGGTTGAAGAGTATTAGGGCACAGATTACATATTAATGGGAATCCAGTAGCAACAGAACCGTGTGAGCCATGATCACCGCAATAACGGAGAAAAACCGTTGACAGCTGGCCGTCAGATTGCACAGAGGAGCACAACGTATCAAGAAATCTGCCTAGAAAATAGCAGGGAACAATCGACCTATCAGCGTGGAAAAACACTACCACCAGATAGCACCGCGACGCTCAAAGTGTTTCACAAAAATCCTTATTTAAGGGATAAGTTTAGCAGGGGACCGTCACTATACCAACACGGGAAAACACTAGCCACCAGATAGCACTGAGGAGCATGAAGTGTTTCACCGAATCTGTAGAGAATAATAAAGTTAACGGGGAACAGTCAGTGTATCAGCTTGGAAAATACACTATAGCCACCGGACAGCATGCAGTTAGAAGAGATGAAGTTAGCGAGGACCGTCAAAGGCTATAAAAAATTAAATAAAATAAAAACCCTGGCCACCGGATCGCACCGAGAAGCACTGTTCACTAATCTGAACACAATAAAAACTCAAGGAACCGTCAATATATCTAACTAGCCACCGGATAGTTCCGAGAGCACTAAGTGTTATCAATAGACTGTATAACTTTAGAGACCGTGCCTTAATAGCTTTAGAGACAGTTTCTTAATATCAAACATCCAACGTCTAACAAACTTTATGGCAGTTACTTGTGCACAGGGCTGGACTGGGACAAAAACAAAAAAAAATCAGCCATGGCATTTTTGGTTTAAATGGCACGTCGTGAGGTTGAAGAGTATTAGGGCAAATCTGCCTAGAAAATAGCAGGGAACAATCGACCTATCAGCGTGGAAAAACACTAACACCAGATAGCACTGCGAAGCTCAAAGTGTTTCACAAAATCCTTATTTAAGGGATAAGTTTAGCAGGGGACCGTCACTATACCAACACGGGAAAACACTAGCCACCAGATAGCACTGAGGAGCATGAAGTGTTTCACCGAATCTGTAGAGAATAATAAAGTTAACGGGGAACAGTCAGTGTAGGAACAATCGACCTATCAGCGTGGAAAAACACTACCACCAGATAGCACCGCGAAGCTCAAAGTGTTTCACAAAAATCCTTATTTAAGGGATAAGTTTAGCAGGGGACCGTCACTATACCAACACGGGAAAACACTAGCCACCAGATAGCACTGAGGAGCATGAAGTGTTTCACCGAATCTGTAGAGAATAATAAAGTTAACGGGGAACAGTCAGTGTATCAGCTTGGAAAATACACTATAGCCACCGGACAGCATGCAGTTAGAAGAGATGAAGTTAGCGAGGACCGTCAAAGGCTATAAAAAATTAAATAAAATAAAAACCCTGGCCACCGGATCGCACCGAGAAGCACTGTTCACTAATCTGAACACAATAAAAACTCAAGGAACCGTCAATATATCTAACTAGCCACCGGATAGTTCCGAGAGCACTAAGTGTTATCAATAGACTGTATAACTTTAGAGACCGTGCCTTAATAGCTTTAGAGACAGTTTCTTAATATCAAACATCCAACGTCTAACAAACTTTATGGCAGTTACTTGTGCACAGGGCTGGACTGGGACAAAAACAAAAAAAAATCAGCCATGGCATTTTTGGTTTAAATGGCCCAACATTAGAATCGGTCCAGTTGGACAGCACCCATATACACTGTCGTTCAAAGTACACACACACACTGATGTTGGTAAATGTGGTTCACGGGGACTCTCCATATGTGCAATAGTTTTTATTTAAACTATATTTTTCTACAGCATACCCTTACCCTAAACATACCCATCACAGAAAACTTTCTGCATAAAAAAAAAACTGTTTAGTATGTCTTTTAAGCCATTTGGTTTATGAGGACACAGGAAGTGTTCACATTGTAATACCTACACATTTGTGTCCTCATTAACAGTGGCAAGATGCTGTATACATGTAGCATGAGCAGTTTTTTTATTTTTATTTAAATTGCATGGTACAATTACAAGATTTAAAGCAAACAGAATGGTCTGACTTGAGCTTAGTGAAATTATGTTAAAATTCACTTTCTAACAGCAGGTGGTGCTTATGGAACAGCCGCAATATAGCATTTCCTTGGTTACCACTGTAAACAAAGCAGTGCTGCGCTTATAAACACTACTTTAATATGCATTAGGCCTATGCAGAGGTAAGATGAAAAGAAAATGAAAAGAAAAAAACTTTTCTGAAGACAGTGAGTTCCCTTCAGAGATACATTCTTATAAACCTCCACCCGAAATTCAATGTTTAGAATTTTCTTTCAGCATTTCGAGCATCGGGAACAATGTGCTTGTTGTGCCTGTACAGTATTTTCTCTGCTGACGCGTCTGTACTAGTTCTCTCCTCTTTGCATCCGTCTTGTCCCATCTCTGGCCTCTGTTAACGTCCTGTTTACAGACTTCATAATACACATTGTATCGGCCACAAAGTGCTTCGGCGGCCCACTGGGAAAAATGCCGATATGCCAGATGGCCAGTCTGCTTGTACAGGGGCATTTTTGTCCAGTTTGGTGGCATTTTTGCCTCAAGCCCACGTTAATTTCAGACCCGTGGCCAGGGGAAAGCCTTGCCCAGCCTTCACACGCTCCGATGTGATTCAGTGCACACACTGATGTTGGTAAATGTGGTTCACGGGGACTCTCCATATGTGCAATAGTTTTTATTTAAACTATATTTTTCTACAGTATACCCTTACCCTAAACATACCCATCACAGAAAACTTTCTGCATTAAAAAAAACTGTTTAGTATGTCTTTTAAGCCATTTGGTTTATGAGGACACAGGAAGTGTTCACATTGTAATACCTACACATTTGTGTCCTCATTAACAGTGGCAAGATGCTGTATACATGTAGCATGAGCAGTTTTTTTATTTTTATTTAAATTGCATGGTACAATTACAAGATTTAAAGCAAACAGAATGGTCTGACTTGAGCTTAGTGAAATTATGTTAAAATTCACTTTCTAACAGCAGGTGGTGCTTATGGAACAGCCGCAATATAGCATTTCCTTGGTTACCACTGTAAACAAAGCAGTGCTGCGCTTATAAACACTACTTTAATATGCATTAGGCCTATGCAGAGGTAAGATGAAAAGAAAATGAAAAGAAAAAAACTTTTCTGAAGACAGTGAGTTCCCTTCAGAGATACATTCTTATAAACCTCCACCCGAAATTCAATGTTTAGAATTTTCTTTCAGCATTTCGAGCATCGGGAACAATGTGCTTGTTGTGCCTGTACAGTATTTTCTCTGCTGACGCGTCTGTACTAGTTCTCTCCTCTTTGCATCCGTCTTGTCCCATCTCTGGCCTCTGTTAACGTCCTGTTTACAGACTTCATAATACACATTGTATCGGCCACAAAGTGCTTCGGCGGCCCACTGGGAAAAATGCCGATATGCCAGATGGCCAGTCTGCTTGTACAGGGGCATTTTTGTCCAGTTTGGTGGCATTTTTGCCTCAAGCCCACGTTAATTTCAGACCCGTGGCCAGGGGAAAGCCTTGCCCAGCCTTCACACGCTCCGATGTGATTCAGTGAGAGAGCGTCCAAACGCTTTCGGCCAGTTCACCAAAAAGAGAGAAATGACTCATTTCTAATTTAATCACAAATGGCTGGCATCGCTGGTTCATTCAACAGAAATATGGGACACAAATAGTAACTGCTGAAATATTCACTGGGAAAATGTTTCTCAGGTCAGTCAGAGCACTCATGGTATGCACAGTGCAGTACAACCTTACACCTGCTCGCAAAATCACGTTCAGTGATTCTCTCACCCTCTCAACCTCTAGGCCCTATGCACTCTATGGTCCAACATTCCACACTTCGTTTTTTTAGTTATTTAAGAGCATCGTCCGGGTATTTAAAGTGCACTTTTTCTTTTTGGAATTTTCAATGTGAACACACTACTCACACTATTTATGCTACAAAACGTCATAGAAAAGTGCATCAGTACGCAATTTGGAACACACCTCATAAGACCATAGGCCGTAGGGTGTCCCATTCGTCATTTTGGCTTTCAGAATGGTGGTCGCAAGCGCCCCGTTCATGGTCGCTATGCACGCTTGATGCACATTTCAGCCGAGCCCGCACTGAGGAGAGCTGCAACAGACTTCTACCCGGCAGTCAGAGGCATTTTGTCAAGAAAGTGTGGACTTAGAGGAAGACCGCGAGGGTATAGGGCAGGGGTAGGCAAGTTCGGTCCTAGAGAGCCGCAGTCCTGCAGAGTTCAGCTCCAACAGGACTGCGGCTCTCTAGGACCGAACTTGTCTACCCCTGGTATAGGGTGTCAATATAGGGTGGACAAGACCTTTAGAAGTCCCGGTTGTTATAAAAACAGTCAGCATTCTGGAGACATGCGCTCAGGACTGCGCATGCGCATTAGCTGGTCTAGCCTGAAAAATACGCTTTTTTTCACGATTTGAGCAAAAGAAACAACATTTATGAGACAGTTGTTGTCAGATTTCATTGGTGATTTCAAATCTGAATTTATAACCTTAGCAAACAGTTTTAGAGAATTTGATGTTTCCCCATTCAAAGAGATAGGGGCTGCACTTGCAGGCCTGAAAGGCGTTTCAAAGATGGCCGCTGAGTGAAATTACTTGTCTTAAAGGGACTTTGACTGAGCTGACCTTGATGTGCTTGATATAAATTAGATTTTATTAGAAATTAGCATTTGACATTTATATATTTCATTATGTCAAAAGGCTTTGCGGTCCACATGGATGCATCTCGCGGTCCGGATTCGGACCGGAGTCCGCCAGTTGGTGACCCCTGGTCTAGAAAGAAGAAAGTGTGGAAAGAGGAAAGAGGAAAGAGGATAGATTAATCTCCAGAATGCATATTGGACATTGTTCATTAAACCAATCTCTGCATAGATTAGGGAAACACAAAACTGGAAATTGTGACAAATGTGGTCAAGCAGAAACAATATAATTTTTTTTAGTAGTAGTTATTATTCGCAATGTGCTCCCGGTTTTCTCTTTGTTTTTTAAGGATGTAGGATACTGTTTGGCTTCTTTAATATCCTAACAGATAAAATTAATGAATACTTTATTATTAACCTATTATTACTTCTTGCAATTTTCATATTCACCGAAGTAAATTCACTCATCAAAATCCTTAATTTATTATTTTTTTAAAAAGAGGTTCAACAGTATATACAAACTATTTCATCTTCCAAGAATCTTAAAGCTTATAAAACAGTAAACTTGTTTCATCTTTTTAATTTATTTTTTTAAAGCTTTTGTATTGTATTTTTTTATTTATTTATTGTTATATACATGTAATAAACGGTGCTTTGCTTTGCTTGTAAAAAAAAAAAAAAAAAAAGGCTGCTGCGGAGCTCGCCCCAGTGCAGGCTAGACAGAAGTGCGCATCGAGGGCGCGCTCGCGAGCACCCTTCTTAAAGCTAAAATGACGAATGGGACACCCTACTGTCTCGTGGACTTAACGGACACGCGCACGCAGCGGCCATTGTAAGTAGTGATGATGGGACGATTGATACCGAGGCTCCGATGCTCCGACGCAGTTTTCAAAGCGCTATTATATCACACACTACAAACAATTATTAATTATAATCACACACTTGTATATTTTACATTATTGATCAATATGTGAATCCGTTGACCGGACTACGCATGACAAGAGTTGGCACAGATTAAAAACTTTTTCAAACCATCCTCTGGGTTAAGGCTTTATGGCGTACAGCAAAAACTACTGGGCATGCGCACATCAATATAGCGTAATTATTCTCACACTGTACAACAATAATTACTATTTTTACATTATTGTAAGGGGTAGGTTTAGGGTTGGGGTAGGTGTAGACGTTAATAAAACACAATCTAATAGGTAGAAAATTCAATTTATTGTTAGCTTCCGGTTTTTGCTGTATCCCTTCTAGCCACAACCTGTTTTTATACAGTCTATGGCCACACAACCCATCCTCTGCTCCGAGAAGAGTGTTCCTGCACAACCGGAGGCTGCAGATTTTTGATTTATAAATGCATCAGATGTTAATTACAAAGCGTTTAATACCTGCTTTCAGAGGTGTAAAGAGTACCTAAAAAAATTACTTGAGTAAAAGTACAGATACCTTACAGTGAAAATTACTCCACTACACGTTACAAGTGACCAATTCCAAAACAACTTGAGTAAAAGTCTTAGAG
>NW_015638606.1:1120635-1121594 GCF_001515625.1 Sinocyclocheilus rhinocerous
CAGTCACTAAATTACAGCCAGATATTTAAAAGTTTGTAGAGGCAAGGCACAAGACTCAAGAATGATTCAAGAATGTATATTTTTATATATATATACTAATTTTTGCAATAACACATAATACAACATCATAAAAAAGACCCTCTTTTCCATCAGTTGCTGCATGGACAGAAAGGCTGTAGGCTTCGACTCCTGAGAGAGATAAAAGAGCGAGAGAGAGAGGGAGGGAGAATTAAATAAGAAACATTTGCTTTAACGTAAAGCATTATAAAAAACCTTAATAATATGTTGTATCATCTCATAAATAATCCTAACATTTATAATACATTATAATACTTACACATTTGTGGTTATAACTTTTAAGAGTATGATTACGTATAACACACAATGAATACCATAATAAATTTAATTTATAATGGATTATCTTAACATTGTTTATTGAAGATCTGGACAGTATCTTACAACATCTTGTGAGTGGTTGAGTGTTGTTTTGAGTGTTTCCTGTGAGGTTAATATTAATTTTGTTTAAGATCAGTTGTAATACTTTCAAATGAAAAAATGCAACGTGTTTTTTTATTAGATTACATTTTATTTTGATGGTCCCTTTTAGTCTATTGACTATAAGCAACTTTGCAACTACATGTCAACTAACTCTCATGGGTAACTGATGGGTACCATCAAAATAATCAAACTGATATTACAATAAAAATCGTTCAAAGCAAATGTGTACACATTCATCTGATCTGATATCTGATCTTATGGCTGTTTGAGAAAAATGACTATTTTTATTATTATTATTATTTATAAGTGGTCTTTGTCTGCTTTAAGTACAGTGAAGTTACTTCACTAACATTGTTTATTGAAGATCTGGACAGTATCTTACGACATCTTGTGAGTGGTTGAGTGTTGTTTTGAGTGTTTCCTGTGAGGTTAATATTAATTTTGCTGTGAGCTAGTTTAAG
>NW_015638606.1:1122831-1126048 GCF_001515625.1 Sinocyclocheilus rhinocerous
GACAGCCTGAATGTGGATCTCCTCTGAGATAGCACTCTGTACACTGGCTGAAGAGTTCCTTGGAGCAAGTTTCTGGCCTCATCAGTCCAGAAGGCAAACCGCTGACCATGCCTTTCAAACATCAACAAGATTAATCTAAAGTACTGCCAAAAGGACAGGCTAATAACACATATTGTGGTGCAACCAAGCAATGAGCCCAGTTTAATTATGAAAGATGATTTATACTTAACTAATATGTTAAAACAATGAGTATCAAACAAGTTTTCTTTTTAAGATTAATGATTTTAAGATTTTAAATTAATGTGCTGGCTAGATTTACTTATTATAGTCATTATGTCAACAAGGTTTAAATCATGGCCACGAATTAAGAACATCGTAATAATCAATAAAACTAGCAATCGGGAATTAATTATTATTTCTTAGCAGTTCTCACGTTGACTACGTAAACTTTGCATCGTTTTAAGGTTATAAAATAAAACAATTGAAAATCGGTAAAGTTACTCACTCTGATTGTTGTCCATCTTTAGTGATCCAAGTCGGTAGGTGGCGCTGTTACAAAAGAATAGGGTCCTAGAACTGCGGTCCTTGAACTGCAGCCTCCGGTTGTTAGATTTGGTGGAGAAACCAAGTCTGACCACCAGATGTCGCTAATGCGCACTGTGTTAAAAGCGTCGAGTTATGAACCGTTTTTCGGCACAATTTCATGAAAGCCATCACAAATTGTAAGTCCGCGAGACCGCAAATATACGTGAAGTGTGCCTTTGATTTCTCACAATATGACCCCTTAAAACACAAAAAAAAATTAAAAATGGAACGATCCTGTTCCTGTTCCGTCCAATAATTAAAACGAAGAAGAAGGAGCGAGAGTGCATTGGCTAAAATGTTTGGGCTTCCGGTTGATGACGCAATCCGTTCTAGCGGGTTCGGAGTCGCGAGCGAGAGCGCGGGCAGTAGCTGAGAGAGCGGACAGCGGAACGGCACTTTATTCAAAAATAACACCCGGTTATTATTATTAGTTGTTTAATATAGCATTTTTTCAGTGCTCGCTACCAGAGACTTCAATCATGCACGTGATTAAGAGAGGTAAATTCCCACTCGTCCTCCAATTATTTGATTTATTTGCAATGTAGTGAGAAAATGTACAATTGCAAATAACGTTATAGGCAAAAAACTGAATGCACATATAAATAAGCTTACGTATTGTTTATGTAATACTCTCATAACCACAATTCGTAAATCAAACACTCGTTGACCTTAATCGTGTAGCAGTGTCTAAATATAAAGAGAAGAACGTGAATGTGTTTATATGAAGACTTGATTAAGGATGCAGATTTATTGATGGTGTGTTATTATATTGATTTTCCCAACTACATAACTTTACCTTTGAGAATGATATGTGCTTATGTTAGCAGCACCTGATGACTAACGTTAGCTATGTTCTTTGTTAAGTCAAGTTGGCGCCAACCTTATGTAATACTCTCATAACCACAATTATGTCCAATTCGTAAATCAAACACTCGTTGACCTTAATCGTGTAGCAGTGTCTAAATATAAAGAGAAGAACGTGAATGTGTTTATATGAAGACTTGATTAAGGATGCAGATTTATTGATGGTGTGTTATTATATTGATTTTCCCAACTACATAACTTTACCTTTGAGAATGATATGTGCTTATGTTAGCAGCACCTGATGACTAACGTTAGCTATGTTCTTTGTTAAGTCAAGTTGGCGCCAACCGCTTCACATAGCCAGTAACTGATGCAAATCGTTATGTAATAGGTTGATCTAACTTAAAATTGTTATGCCTTGCTCATTATCAGGATATTTTAATGCACTTTTCATGTTTCTATTGGCAATTCTTTACCTGTCCCATGTTTTCGTGATTATGTATGGTGTTCTATTTGGCTTATTATATTATTAATAACTCCTTTTTTTTTTTATCTGGTGTTTTTCTTGTCTCAGATGGGCGCCAGGAGCGTGTTATGTTTGACAAAATCACATCACGCATCCAGAAACTTTGCTATGGACTCAACACTGAGTTTGTTGATCCTGTAAGTTATGAAATGCATAAAAACATCTAACATTTGTCACACTTTCTAAGGTCAATCATGTTTCCATCCAAAGATTCGAATTAAACTTATGGTCAAAACTGGAATATCGCATAAAACATATGCGAATAAAGCACCGTTTCCATCCTACGAGTCAAAGAGAACAAAATCGTAAACTGTGGCACTAATGGTGCGTTCAAGTCATGTCGGATAGATCGTATTTACGAGTTGAACGCCACCACAAAGTCGTTAATTACAAGTGGGAAACTCGAAATTTTTACTGTGCGTTCACACCGCCGCTGTCGAGAGCATCAAAGTGGCCGGAAGTCATTCATTTTCAATGTGGGCCGGCGTCGAGCAGCGGCGCGGCGCGGCGCGACTTGGACGTTGAGGGCGTCGAGGAGAGTTGAAATCAGGTCAACTTTATGGTAATGAGCTATGACGCAGTTCGGCGGCAACCAATCGGAACGTAGAAGTTTCCGTCGAAATTTTTCAGAAATAACGCCCTGAGAGGATTCCAGAGAACGCAGTCCTGTAAACTTTGGTTCCGACCACATTAGTTCCCAAGCAAAATGGAGAGGAACGGAAACATAAGCATACATCACATAATATCAGAGGTTGATTATTGCTGTGGCGGGTTTCCCAATAATCCCAATAATCTACCTGTTTGCATACAGGGACATAAATCAAATAAAAAAATGATGCGTGGACCAAGGTGTCTGAGATTGTTGGTGTTCCTGGTGAGTTGCTGATGTGCATTAACGTTATAGGAATAATAATCTAATGACATAATAAATAATAGTATAATAGTCCCAGTTGACTTTTAAACCTTAAAATCAATTTTCCTGATTATACTTAGTTAAGTAACATTTTCAATGCAGGACTTTTACTTGTATCAGAGTATTTTTACAGTGTGGTATTAGTGGTGCTTTATACATTATGAGGTAAAGGATCTTAATACTTCGTCCACAACAATATTTAATGAGGTTAGCTTATAACGTTACCCTGCTTGTGGTCAGTCTGCACAAGATCAACAAGCGTGTTTGCTTTGCGACCCCTTTAAATACAAGATAAGCATTCGATCTACGTCAGAGCGTCAGAGCGTCCACGAATCTTTCTACAGCGTTGTTGGCAGGGCGGCCAGAGCGATTTTTGACGCTCTCGACGG
>NW_015638606.1:1126766-1137653 GCF_001515625.1 Sinocyclocheilus rhinocerous
TTAAAAATGGAACGATCCTGTTCCTGTTCCGTCCAATAATTAAAACGAAGAAGAAGGAGCGAGAGTGCATTGGCTAAAATGTTTGGGCTTCCGGTTGATGACGCAATCCGTTCTAGCGGGTTCGGAGTCGCGAGCGAGAGCGCGGGCAGTAGCTGAGAGAGCGGACAGCGGAACAGCACTTTATTCAAAAATAACACCCGGTTATTATTATTAGTTGTTTAATATAGCATTTTTTCAGTGCTCGCTACCAGAGACTTCAATCATGCACGTGATTAAGAGAGGTAAATTCCCACTCGTCCTCCAATTATTTGATTTATTTGCAATGTAGTGAGAAAATGTACAATTGCAAATAACGTTATAGGCAAAAAACTGAATGCACATATAAATAAGCTTACGTATTGTTTATGTAATACTCTCATAACCACAATTCGTAAATCAAACACTCGTTGACCTTAATCGTGTAGCAGTGTCTAAATATAAAGAGAAGAACGTGAATGTGTTTATATGAAGACTTGATTAAGGATGCAGATTTATTGATGGTGTGTTATTATATTGATTTTCCCAACTACATAACTTTACCTTTGAGAATGATATGTGCTTATGTTAGCAGCACCTGATGACTAACGTTAGCTATGTTCTTTGTTAAGTCAAGTTGGCGCCAACCGCTTCACATAGCCAGTAACTGATGCAAATCGTTATGTAATAGGTTGATCTAACTTAAAATTGTTATGCCTTGCTCATTATCAGGATATTTTAATGCACTTTTCATGTTTCTATTGGCAATTCTTTACCTGTCCCATGTTTTCGTGATTATGTATGGTGTTCTATTTGGCTTATTATATTATTAATAACTCCTTTTTTTTTTTATCTGGTGTTTTTCTTGTCTCAGATGGGCGCCAGGAGCGTGTTATGTTTGACAAAATCACATCACGCATCCAGAAACTTTGCTATGGACTCAACACTGAGTTTGTTGATCCTGTAAGTTATGAAATGCATAAAAACATCTAACATTTGTCACACTTTCTAAGGTCAATCATGTTTCCATCCAAAGATTCGAATTAAACTTATGGTCAAAACTGGAATATCGCATAAAACATATGCGAATAAAGCACCGTTTCCATCCTACGAGTCAAAGAGAACAAAATCGTAAACTGTGGCACTAATGGTGCGTTCAAGTCATGTCGGATAGATCGTATTTACGAGTTGAACGCCACCACAAAGTCGTTAATTACAAGTGGGAAACTCGAAATTTTTACTGTGCGTTCACACCGCCGCTGTCGAGAGCATCAAAGTGGCCGGAAGTCATTCATTTTCAATGTGGGCCGGCGTCGAGCAGCGGCGCGGCGCGGCGCGACTTGGACGTTGAGGGCGTCGAGGAGAGTTGAAATCAGGTCAACTTTATGGTAATGAGCTATGACGCAGTTCGGCGGCAACCAATCGGAACGTAGAAGTTTCCGTCGAAATTTTTCAGAAATAACGCCCTGAGAGGATTCCAGAGAACGCAGTCCTGTAAACTTTGGTTCCGACCACATTAGTTCCCAAGCAAAATGGAGAGGTTGATTATTGCTTTTTTTTTATTTTTTTTATTGCAGAGAACGGAAACATACAAAGAATAAGCATACATCACATAATATCAGAGGTTGATTATTGCTGTGGCGGGTTTCCCAATAATCTATGACGTGTCATCTACGTCAGAGCGTCCGCGAATCTTTCTACAGCGTTGTTGGCAGGGCGGCCAGAGCGATTTTTGACGCTCTCGACGGCGGCGGTGTGAACGCACATTAAGATCCTTTACCTCAAAATGTATAAAGCACTAATACCACACTGTAAAAATACTCTGATACAAGTAAAAGTCCTGCATTGAAAATGTTACTTAAGTATAAGCAGGTATAAACATTTCGATTTATCGTGCAGCCCTATTACATATACAAAATATTATATTCATGTATAATTACCAAAGAACATATAATGATTCAGTTTACATCACCTTCATAAATTGAATAAAAACAGAAAATAGCAAAAACAATGCAAAAGCACAAAGCACATTCTTTATTCATTATTTTGTAGATGTAAAGTTTAAAAAATCGTTGAATTTTATGGGAAAAAAGTTCAATCGCCATATTGTTCCGACCAAAGTGACTTGAACGCACCTGACGTCGTTATTACGACTAGTCAACTCGTAAGCACGAACGTCCCAGGAGGACTTGAACGCAGCATTAATATCATTAAGAATATAGGAGAAGCCACTGAATATAATAATTTTCATATATGATATAAATTACTATAGCAGACGTAACAAAATAAATGCTGTCAATGCTTTCGGCGGTGGATGCCTGCTGTTTGGGAACGCAGTCGTGTAAGACAATTATACAGAAATACTTTGACTACAGTTTTGCTCAGGCATTTCAGAATGACCAAAACAACATATAGATGCTGTGAACGAGATCGGTCTGCTGCTAGTCAGGTTATCCCGTCTAATAGCGCAAAGTCACATGACTTTTTCGATGCGCATGGAGGAATTTATTTGGTAAATGTGTTTCCATCGTAGTTTATGCACATTTTTTCTTATCGGATAAAAAGTTTATCCTACTCAAATGTGCGCATACGTTTTTTATGTGCATTTTTAGAATTTATGCGCACCTTGGCGGTTTTATCTTGGCGTTTCCATTCAACGTTTTTTTAATGCGATATTCCAAAATGCGCATAAAAATAGGTGGATGGAAACGCAGCTATTGCCTTGTCAAGAGGTTTCAGTCTTTTAGATGCCAGGGGCCCCCCAAATACAATCATCCTTGTGCAACATTTTTTAAAATTCCTTTATCAGTTTCATCTACTTTTTTTATTTTATTTTGTTTTAAGCTAATTTATTTATTGTACTAATTTGTTTGTTTTATTCTAATTTATTTATTGTACTCATTTGTTTGTTTTATTCTAATTTATTTATTTTACTCATTTAAGTTTAATCCTTTTTCTACTTTTTTTTTTCTCTAAACCCCAGTTTAAAAACCCCTGGCCTAGTTGCTATTACAGTTATTCATCAAACAGTAGACCCATGACAGGTCTGTTAGAATAGCCAACACCCTAGTAATATTCCGCCAATGTCATGTGCCTATAGAGTAGTATTGCATCCTGCATATCTCCGAAGAGTCTTCAGTTTTATCAGATTTGTAAAAGACAGATACAGCTGTGCCACTTCTCTCCGAAAACAGTTGAGCTCCTGGAGGCTTGCTGTGGGCAGAGTTAAAGAGTCACAAGCATGCGAAGCTTTTGAGTAGCTATCATCTGCATTTGTCTCCGAAATGCCGGGAACAAATAAACACACTTGCACAACTCCGTTGCTGCCCCGGAGAAACCAACTGCATCCATTGTTCCCTTAACACTGGGTTCTTTGGGAAGCTGAACAAGGTCATCTTTCCCTCACAACGAAAAACACCTCTTTGGTAACATTGTTGATTTCTTTGTCTAAAAACAAAGTGGCAAGTCCTGTGCAGCGCTGCCTACAGCACTCTGGCTCTCGCTCTGGTTGATGTGTGCGCTCCCTCTTCCTGGAGAAGTGCCCATACAAGGCATTCCACCCTTTATGACGTCATACACGGCCATACTCGGGGGGGGAAAAAAAACTTTCTGATACTTATACGAACCCTGAAGGAGTGTGTTTGGCACAGAAATAATCCGTCATACGTACTCATTTTTTGAAACTTTGGCCATGTTTAACATGAGAATCCCACTCTTTAGCTGTGTAAATAAGTCAGAATGCATGAAAAATAGCATTAGACCTCTCCTTTAAATAAACCGTCCATAAAGAACTGCCTTTCAGTGTACCCACAAATATAATGTTTAGAAACTTGCACAACATCCTGTACACTCTAGGTCTTTCTTATGGCTTTGTATTAAAATCGTTTCATTAAAGAGACATCTTCTACGAAGCCAAATGTAAAGCTCTGACCCTAAATCAAGTGGTTTTGCTTTGCAGACTCAGATCACCATGAAGGTGATTCAGGGCCTTTACAGCGGCGTCACCACAGTAGAGCTGGACACCCTGGCTGCTGAGATCACTGCCACCCTCACCACCAAACACCCTGACTATGCCATCCTGGCGGCCCGCATCGCTGTGTCCAACCTGCACAAAGAAACCAAGAAGGTCTTCAGTGGTGAGTTGCTATGCATCACTTGTTTCATGTCTTTGTGACACTTCAATCTAAAATGAATTATAATGCTTTTATTGGCTGCTAATCACTTGCCTCCTCCAATCACAGAGGTTATGGAGGACCTCTACAACTATGTGAATCCCCTGAACGGCCACCACTCGCCTATGGTTTCCAAGGAAACCCTTGACATTGTTTTGGCCAACAAAGATGTAAGTATGATATGCATATGTATGATTTGTCTTTGTCTTTTTTTCCCAACAAAGTCACGTTAGGGGTTAAGTATTTATAATTAATGTAATATTTCCTTTCTTTCCTAGCGGCTCAACTCTGCCATCATTTTTGACAGAGATTTCTCTTACAACTTCTTTGGCTTCAAGGTAATTCCAAAATAGAAGAATATGCTACATGTACACTTGTATATCTAAATCTCATTTGATTTTGTGGTGTTAATCTTAGTTTTTAATGTCTCTTTTAGACATTGGAGCGCTCATACCTGCTGAAGATCAATGGAAAGGGTAAGTCAAGGAATTTACTTGCATACATATAAACAGTCGCATTGAGTCAAGGAATAATAGAACACTATAAAGAAAAGACTTGAAGGGGTAGATGAAATAATTTTAATGAAGGAATGCAGTTGAGTTGAAAAAGAGCAAAAAGACTGACCTGAATGATGGAAATGGAAAATGTTCCTATGACACTGACCACTTTTTCAGTTGCTGAGCGGCCACAACACATGCTGATGAGAGTGTCTGTGGGAATCCATAAGGAGGACATTGCGGCAGCTATAGAAACCTACAACCTGCTGTCTGAGAAGTGGTTCACTCATGCTTCTCCTACACTCTTCAACGCTGGCACCAACCGGCCACAGCTCTCCAGGTAAACAGCAGGAAGGAGAACATATAACCACTATTCAAAACTTTTTCAAAACAAATGTTTTTGTTTTTGGTCAAGGCCTGATTTTCATGTTGGCAAAGTCAGTTGACTTCTATACATAATGTATAATACAAGCTACTTGCTTTTGTCAAATGTCTAGTTGCTTCCTGCTTGCTATGAAGGATGACAGTATTGAGGGGATCTATGACACCCTGAAGCAGTGCGCCCTCATTTCTAAGTCTGCGGGAGGTATCGGGGTGGCAGTGAGCTGCATTAGAGCCACTGGCAGCTACATTGCAGGGGTGAGTTTTACTGGATTTACTGGTACTATTAAACTTAGTACCAGTAAATCCACTTTACTGGTACTAAGTTGTGTTGTGTTGATTCAGTGTCTTTTGTTATTTTAGACAAATGGCAACTCAAATGGCCTGGTTCCTATGCTCCGTGTTTACAACAACACAGCACGCTATGTGGACCAAGGAGGAAATAAGGTAAGGCATTTTACATGTAAATTTCAGGATGTGGTTTAAATTTAGCTTGAAAAACTGACATTTTCTCTCCTCCTCACTCAGAGACCAGGAGCTTTTGCCATGTACCTGGAGCCCTGGCATTTTGACATTTTCGACTTCCTAGAGCTTAAAAAGAACACTGGTAAAGAGGAACAGAGAGCTAGAGATCTGTTTTACGCCCTCTGGATCCCTGATCTCTTCATGAAGCGAGTGGAGACCAATGCGGTGAGCACACTATAAACTGTACAAAAAAATATTTGAGATGTATCTGGTTGAACATTCAGCTTTGCCATCACAGGAATAAATGACATTTTAATACGGGGTTTGGCAACCTATGGCACGTGTGCCAACATGAGCAGAGGGAAAATCACTGGCACACGACCAACCCGGGAAAACTGCATAATGACGTCATTCCTCATAGTCACACAGCCTGTTAGGAGCTATAAATACTATTAAAGTGTGAGAATTAACCTTCACCAGTCCACAGATGCGCGTGGCTAACAGTGCTAGTCAATGTCAAAATAACTGAGATGGGCAATCTAATCAAAGTAGGCCGGGGTTACTGTTCACAGAAGCAGAATGTGAATTCCAGTGCGAAGCATCAGTTTAATGTTGAAAAAGAGAGGTGAGATGGAAATTTGCAAAATGCAAATCATTTAATATCAGTCAAGTGTTTTACGATAGAATTGATGTGACTGACAGCTGTATCCAGTGATGCAAACTACTCTACTTTTTTTTTTTCTCAAATATGACCATTATTGGCACAGTGGTTAACCAGAAAAATTAAAAATGGCATTTCATGCCAAAAAGGTTGCCGACCCATTTTAAAATATATTCGTATAGAAAATGATTTTTTTAAAAGGTGGTAATATTTCAGGATATTAATGTTTTTACTTTATTTTTGATCAAATAAATGCAAATATATACATTATAAATTCCCCAAACTTTTGAATGGTTGTATATTTGTTTATGGTTGTATATTTATTTCCTTAACCAGTTGAGTTTAGTTCAAATGCTTAATTTTAAGCAAACTCATTTGTGACTCATATCACATGTAGGACTGGTCTCTGATGTGCCCCAGTGACTGTCCCGGGCTGGATGAGTGCTGGGGAGAGGAATTTGAGAAGCTCTACATAAAGTATGAAAATATTAGTAATGCTTCTACTATAAAACTGACTATAGAAGTCTATTAATATTACTGTTTAATAATCCCATTTAATGATATTTTGTTCCAGATATGAGCAGGAGGGCAGAGCTAAGCGTGTGGTGAAGGCTCAGCAGCTGTGGTATGCCATCATTGAGTCTCAGACAGAGACCGGCACACCCTACATGCTTTACAAGGATGCCTGCAACCGCAAAAGCAACCAGCAGAACCTGGGCACCATTAAATGCAGTAACTTGTGCCATCATTGAGTCTCAGACAGAGACCGGCACACCCTACATGCTTTACAAGGATGCCTGCAACCGCAAAAGCAACCAGCAGAACCTGGGCACCATTAAATGCAGTAACTTGTGCACAGAAATTGTAGAGTACACCAGTAAGGATGAGGTAAGGAGTGCAGAATATGTACATGAAGTATAATAATGTAACTTATTGTCAGTCACATGCCATGTTGACTTTATTTGAAAGTGCTTTCATGGAGGACTGAACTCTCTCTTGTAGGTGGCTGTTTGCAACCTGGCATCCATTGCTCTTAACATGTACGTCACCCCAGAGCGAACCTTTGACTTCCAAAAGCTGGCCTCTGTTACAAAAGTCATTGTGAAGAACCTGAACAAAGTCATCGATATCAACTACTACCCAGTGCAAGAGGTGAAGCGCTGTTTTGTTTCCCCCTTCAACCATCCTACATTAATGTAATTGCTGTAGAGACTGATCTTCTCTCTCACACAACAGGCAGAGAACTCTAACAAGCGTCACAGGCCCATCGGTATCGGCGTTCAGGGTCTGGCTGATGCCTTTATCCTCATGCGTTTCCCCTTTGAGAGCGCAGAGGCTCAACTCCTCAACACACAGATCTTTGAGACCATCTACTACGCTGCGCTGGAGTCCAGCTGTGAGCTGGCTGCAGAATTTGGGCCGTATGAAACATATGCTGGGTCTCCTGTGAGCAAGGGCGTAAGTTGGATGTTATAATATAAGCAGAGTTTCTACGGGTCTTGAAGTATTGATTTCCAATCCACAAATTAAGGCCTTATAAAGTTCTTAAAGTCCCCCTGTAGTCAAAAATTTGATCCTTTAAAACTCATCTTTGATCATCAAAATGACATTTAAATGTTTTTTCTTGTGGAAATAATTTTCTCATGCCTTAAAATAGCTTGAATGCAACTCTACACCCTTGACTCATTTACTATACGCGGATCTATGAATACATAAATTAGCCCCGCCTCCACTCAGTCACACACTAGCCAGCCATGAGCCAGCGCCTCCTGATCCACTAACTGAACTGTAGTAAACGTGATACAATGGCAATTTCTAGTCGTGTCCTCATTTGGAAGGCCAAACAAAGTAGTTTCGCATTCACGACATGGCGGCGGCAACAACAATACTACAGCAAGAATAAAAGTTACGCCGCCTTTCTTTCTGAACATTTGGGCAGTGTTATGCAAATCTTCCCACATCGTGAAGTAGACATGTGGGGGTGTGTTAGAACGAGCCGTTTTAGGTAGGTGCGGATAATGACTGATAAAACTTTTTACTAGCGGACAACTACAGTGGATACTGTAACATTTGTTAAATTTACTTACTTGACGATGTTGTGTCCTCGAAATGCCTTGATGACTTGAAGAATGCCTTGGAGAGGTGCGTCTGACTCCGGGCTACTTTTACACTGCTGCCGCGGGTTATTATTCAAGTTAGCGGTTCTGAATACAAATAAATAAGCGCTAACAGCACATGACATTGTAAAAAATAGGGGGAAATATTAACAGTTAGCGAAACATCTACAGAAAAAAAATAACTGTTACCAGATTAACCTGGCTGCCTTCTCTCACTAGACCCTCTGCTTTGCAGCACAGTTAATGATATGCTAAGGATAGGATCTCTTGACGCGATTGGTTAGTGAATTTTGTGATATAGCAAAAAAAAGAGGCTGTTTCACACCACGTTTCTGTGACTGCCTTTGGGAAACTACAGCTTTAAGGAGAAAATACTCAGCAATGGTGTTGATAAATGGATTGGCACATGGTTTGTCTAAAAGCATATTAAAAACACCACATAGACAAATAAACAACAAAAAACTTGATTTTCACCACAGGGAGACTTTAAATCAGGGCAGAAAGTTTTAAATACATAGTCATGGCATGAAATGTTTGCATGCACGGCAAAAAATTCTTATTCAGTATTTTGTCTCGTCTTCCAGTAAAAATATTTAAACATGCCATTTTATATTTCAAGCAAATGTATCCTGATTTAAGGATAAGTCTTATTTTCTTAGAAACTGAACAAAATTAAATGATTTTATGCTTAA
Organism: Sinocyclocheilus rhinocerous; assembly: GCF_001515625.1. Classification (NCBI taxonomy): domain Eukaryota; kingdom Metazoa; phylum Chordata; class Actinopteri; order Cypriniformes; family Cyprinidae; genus Sinocyclocheilus; species Sinocyclocheilus rhinocerous. Next base: position 1,135,767 of record NW_015638606.1, read on the forward strand.
AACAAAAACCAATATCTGCTAGCGGATTATGAAAATGTTTTTTCAATTGAGTTTATCTTTCTGAGCATATTGCCAGATATCTGTTCTCATTCTAATCATAAACTTAAAATGAATTAAAAAGGAAATCTGTTGGAAGTTGTATTTTCAAATATTGAAGTGTTGCTAATATAATTCATTGTGTACTCTCTACAAATTAACATTTAAAGAACATATTGTCTTGTGTTCCCATCAATTTTTCCCTTAAATTGAATTTTACTGGTCTAAAAAAGGTCTTTTAAGTCTTAAATTTACCTTTCGTAAAGGAAGGAAATTGGATGTCAGTTGAGATGTACAGGGCTCTAATTGTTCCTGGCATGATTTCACAGATCCTGCAGTATGATATGTGGGAGAAGACACCTACAGACCTGTGGGACTGGGCCGCACTCAAGGAGAAGATTGCAAAGTTAGTAACCACTTGCATGATTCATAATCTCAACAAATCTGGAAGACCCGGAAGTGTCAGGGAATTTTAAAAGTTGACATGGAGAAGTGTTTTAATACATAGTTTAATAATTGTAATTAATTAAAAATATCAAACAAATATGAGAGAGTAAGATAAATATAAATAATGATTTAATGGGATTTTTATTGTATGCGTAGTACGTTTATGTAAATTTGTATAAATAATTTTTTGTAAGTTGGAATAATATTTTTTATTTTTGCTTTCCAGGCATGGAGTGCGTAACAGTCTGCTGCTGGCTCCCATGCCCACTGCCTCCACTGCTCAGATCCTGGGCAACAATGAGTCAATCGAGCCGTATACTAGCAACATCTACACACGCAGAGTTCTGTCTGGAGAGTTTCAGGTGAGCCTGACGTTACATTATACGTTTGCAAGAACAGATAAACTGATGATTTTGTATATAATTAACTGGTGGGTTACATTTACTTCTAGATCGTGAACCCACATCTTCTCAAAGACCTCACAGAACGAGGACTTTGGAACGAAGAAATGAAAAACCAGCTAATTGCTCAGAACGGATCCATCCAGGTTAGCTGGCATTTCCAATTCAGATGACAAAATCACAGATACCCCTCCCCCCGTTTTTGCTTTTGTGTCCCTTTTTAAATGTCCTCCTTTTTGCAGGGCATTCCCACAATACCAGATGACCTGAAGGAACTGTATAAGACCGTGTGGGAGATCTCGCAAAAGACCATCTTAAAGATGGCTGCAGACAGAGGAGCCTTCATTGACCAGAGCCAGTCCCTCAACATCCACATTGCTGAACCCAACTATGGCAAACTGACCAGCATGCACTTCTATGGCTGGAAGCAGGTAAACTAAATACTTCCTTAGCAAGGATTTGGAAGTCTAGAAGTTAGAGTTGATGGATCAATGGTACATCTGCTGTTCTCCACAGGGTCTTAAAACAGGAATGTACTACCTGAGAACTAAACCAGCCGCCAACCCCATCCAGTTCACTCTCAACAAAGAAAAGCTGAAGGAGACTCAGAACAGTACAAGCAACGAGGAGGAAACCAAAGAACGCAACAAAGCTGCTATGGTGTGTTCGTTGGAGAACCGTGACGAGTGTCTGATGTGCGGTTCATGAATTGAACTCCTGTTGACAAGGACCATTAGGATGGCTAATAATATGCATCTTGTAGTCTTCTATCTTTTTTAAATGGGCTTAGAGAATAATTATTAATTTACATTTCCTGTATACTTTACTCCTGTATACAATACCAATGAAGAATTCAGTAAAAAAAAATAAACTTGTTTCAAATTTATGAAGAGGTTTTGGAATCATTTTGAATATGATGCTTGAGGTGGAGTTTCATAGAACTCATGGGTTGGTTAACATAGAAATATTTTAGATGCAAAGTCGGCAACACCAAAGCTCCAAA
>NW_015638607.1:0-153 GCF_001515625.1 Sinocyclocheilus rhinocerous
GTAATTAAAGGGATAGTTCACCCTAAAATTTAATTTCTGTCATTACTTATTCACTCACATGTTGTCCCAATCCTATATTAATTTCTTTCTTGTGCTGAACACAAAAGAAGATATTTTGAAGAATCTGGGTAACCAAACAGTTGCTGGTCCACA
>NW_015638607.1:588-892 GCF_001515625.1 Sinocyclocheilus rhinocerous
AGCCTACCTGAAAATAAAACACTGTTTATTTTATTTGTATATTATGTGTATTTGTAATGTGTATTAAATGTTCTCCTTTTTAATAACAAAGATAAAATAATGACAAAGATTTTTATCTTCACCCACTTTGGCCTAAATATACGCCATACTTTTTTATATTTTGTTAACTTGAAGCCTTTCAAGGTAACAAAATATATAAAAGTATGTCTTTATAATAGGGAATTTGGTTTGGCTGTAATGCTCAAACAGCTTGCAAAACAGAAAAACCAACATGACAAAGAATCGTGATAAAATCGTGAATCGT
>NW_015638608.1:0-328 GCF_001515625.1 Sinocyclocheilus rhinocerous
TCATCAGCTCGTTAGTGGAAACTGCAAGACCTGGGGCCTCATTTATAAAATATGCATACGCACAGATTTGATCTTAGAGTGTGCGTACGCTAAAATCCACGGCAATGTTCATATTTAGGCTATAAAAACGGTCTTTGACGTGGAAAAGTACTTACCGCCACCTCAGGGTCTGAGCAGGCGTAAGCACTTTTCCTTGTGGCAAAGTCGGAGTACTGCAGCTATTTGAACATCTATTTATTATTATTTTACAAGAGAACTTGCGAAGTCTTGATTTACTACTAAAGCGTAAAATAGAAAAAAATGCATAAACGCATCTCCGACTGTTTTG
>NW_015638609.1:0-214 GCF_001515625.1 Sinocyclocheilus rhinocerous
TCTACCGATTCTCGAGGATTCAACGAGTGAAGGCCTGGCGCCGGATGCTCCGCCATGTCTGGCTGCCAAGGGGACGGAGGAGCTCAACAGGGTCTACTATATGGACTCTCTGGAGTGGTTTTTGCAAGCCGACCCGAAGCCGGGGCCTCTCAGTGCTTCTACCCGTTTGAGGTGAGAACACAGGAGGATACCGGCTCCACACGAAGGCTATAGA
>NW_015638609.1:415-540 GCF_001515625.1 Sinocyclocheilus rhinocerous
CTATCCAGTGGGCCATCCTCTGCTTCGAGACGGCATTCCCCTTCTGCCGGCCTCCGTGGCAGACAAAGAGCTGGTCTGAAGTCCTGAAGCTTTGCGTCCGGTCTACATAGCACCTTAAGGCTCGG
>NW_015638610.1:0-3475 GCF_001515625.1 Sinocyclocheilus rhinocerous
AAAACAATTTTGTCTCTCAATTCTGATAGGTATAAAAATGAAACTCCCGGTTTCCACAGGCCACTTTCACTTCACTTCAGAGTGATAGTACACCTGCTCAAAGAGTCACCCACACAATGTCAGGACTATCTGATGTATAATTCCAAAATAAAAGCCCTCTAAAAGCTCATATTTAAACTGCTTTGTCTGTCAATTTGGATTGGTTTAAAAAGGAAACTCCCTGTTTCCACAGACCACTTTGACTTCAGATAACTAGTACCACCTCCTCATTGTCGCTCCCACAATGTCAGGACTACCTGGTGCAATATTACAAATTGAAGTCCTTCAAAAACTCATAAGATGTTTTGTATAACAGTTTAGATTGGTGTAAAATGAAAATGCTGTTTCCACAAACCATTTTCACTTAAGACTGATGTGCATCACCTCAGAGTATCACTCGCACAATGTCAGGACTGTCTAATGACTCAGATAAGTAGAAAACGTACTCGGTTACTAACGTAACCTTGGTTCCCTGAGATACGGAACGAGTACTGCGTCTGCTAAGACAATTTGGGGGGAAAACTTATTTTTCTCTGATGACTGAAGCCTTTCAATAATGCAGTGTAACTGCACGGCCTTGGCATTGGTTTGTGCAGTGAATAAAAAACGAACCAATGGCTCGGCAGCGGGGCCATCTGGTCATATAATAGGGCATTTCGCCGTAGGATCCTCCGGTTACTTCGACTGAAGTGACGACTAAGTCGAGCCTGTAAGGCCGGGATGTCCAGATTATAAAACCTGGCAAATGTGGACAGCGAGGCCTAGCCGGCCGCCGCACAAATCTCTGCAATGGAAACTCCGCTAGACCAGGCCCAGGAAGAGGCAACGCCTCTGGTTGAGTGGGCTCTTACTCCCATGAAGAGTACCATTTAAGGGCATAGAGGCGTCTTGTAGACGGTGCTCTAGCCTGAGAAATTGTGTTTAGCACATTCTCGGGGAGGGTCACAAGCTTCCATCGAGAGGCCAAAGGTGCAGAGCCCACAGCTCGGGCTGGGGATGCCATATCGTTCTGTTCACCTGAGAGAGGAGGTCTTGTCTCGGGAATGGGCCACGGGGTTGCCAAGAGCAGCCAGTACAGCTCTGCAAACCAGTGCTGGTTCCTCCAGAGCGTGGCCACCAACAGAACCTTGTGTCTGTGTTCCCTGACTCGCCTGATTACCTGCGGGATCAGAGCGATTGGGGGAAAGGATAAAGGAGGAGGTTGGGCCAGTCGTGGGCCAACGCGTCCCTGTCCTTCGAAAAGTAATTTGGACAATGAGATTTGTCTTCTGAGGCGAAGAGGTCGACCTCTGCCCTGCCGAAGATCTCCCAGATTTTCTGAACCGTTTTGAGGGTGGAGCGTCTACTCCTCAGAGGGGACGTTGCTCCGAGACAGCATGTCTGCTCCTTGGTTCAACCTGCCCGGTACATGCGCTGCTCTCAGCGAGCGCAAGTTGAGCTGAGTCCATTCCAAGATGCGCTCCACCAGTGTGAAGAGGCGCTTTGAGGAGAGACTGCCCTGGCGATATATATAGGACACCACCATCATGCTGTCCAAACGGACTAAAACGTGGTGTCCCCTTAGGTCTGGCAGAAAGGTGCGAAGACCCAGACACACTGCCAGCATTTCCAGGCCGTTGATGTGAAGCCATCCTTTCTCTTTCGACCAGTGGCCGAAAGCTGGTTTGCCAACACACAGCACTCCCCAACCTGTGTTGGAGGCGTCTGTCGAGACTACCTTCCTTCTGCAGACCATTCCCAGGGGCACGCCCCATTCCATCCACTGAGGATCTTTCCAAAGGGCCAGGGCTGTTACACAGGCCTGGTCCACCTTGACACGAAGGCGTCCGAGATGCCAGGTGTGGGATGGAACTCGTGGCTTCAGCCAGTACTGAAGGGGCTGCATGCGGAGCAGGCCCAACTGACGTACCGAAGAAACAGAGGCCATGAGGCCCAGCATCCTCTGAAACACCTTGAGAGGGCGAGAGGCTCCAACTTTGAATGAGGTCGTGAGCTGCTGAATGGCCAGCGCACGTACTGGTGCGGCTATCGAATTGGAGTGTATAACCTCGTTTTATTATCCCCATAACCCAGTCTGACACTCTGGGGATGGGCTGCCAGGCCTCGGTCCGCGTGGCAAGTGGTTGGATTGGTTCGAGCGGTGGGCCACCAAATGGGGACCCGACGCTCGTAATGAGTGGAAGAGGAAATTCGCTCTCTTTTTGAAAATGTTTGAGTTTTATTTTTCTCGCTAAAACAGTGGATGGTTGTGTGGACGCGATTAGAACAGGCCCTATGTTCACAACAGTATTTTTGGTCACAAACACACTGCCGTCGGCACACGAAACTGAACGGGGTGCTCGGAGGCACAACAGAGGCTGTTTGGGGGGTGGTCCGGCTACAGCAAGACTTGGCCCCTTCCTCTTCCTGTCCCGCAGATCAGGATGATGCCTGACTCATATCCTCACAATGAGGACATTCCGTCTCAATGAGTGCTGCTTCAGCATGGGTGGCACCCAAGCATGAAACACACTCGCCGTGACCGTGAGCGGCGTGCAGGGAAGCCCTGCATGAGCGACAGTAACGGCATGGCATTTGAAACAATGCCGGAAATTTGCTCTAAAATTTGCTCTTTTAATGTCACCGGATGGCGGCAGGGAACCGGAGACTGTCGCTGCTGCAGCGGCGAAGGCGGTGTGAAGCGGCGCAGATGGCCGAGCAGGAAGAGGTCTCTCGATCCGCCTCATAGTATAACTTACACTACTTCAGAATCAGAATCAGAATGAGCTTTGTTGCCAGGTATGTTTAAACATACGAGGAATTTGTTTTCGTGACAGAAGCTTCCGCAGTGCAACAGAATGACAGTGAAACAGAATTTATTTGAGTTTTTGGAGGGCTTTCATTTTGGAATTGTAAATCATATAGTCCTGACATTGCATAAGTGACACTCTGGGGTGGTGTGCTATCAATCTGAAGTGACAATAGTTTATGGAAACAAGGACTTTTCTTTTTAGAGCTATCTGAAAATATGGAAAATACAAGTTATATGCAAGTTTTTTGAGGGCTTTTATTTTGTCATGCAACAACAGACAGTCCTGGCATTGGCCCAGTGGCACTCTGGGGTGGTGGACTGTCAATCTAAATTGAAACGGGTCTATGGAGCTATCCAAAATCACAGGCAGAGCAGGTAGAATGTGAGATTTTGGAGGGCTTTTTGTATGTAATGCAACATCAGATCGTCTTGAAACTGGCCGAGTGACACCCTGGGGTAGTGAACTGTCAATCTGAATTGAAACTGGTCTGTGGAAACAGGGAGTTTTCTTATTAGAGCTATTCAAAATCAAAGACAAAACTTGCCATATATGAGTTTTAGGATTGCTTTTATTTTGTAATGTAGCATCAGACAGTCCTAAAACTGGCTGAGTGACACCCTGGGGTAGTGAACTATTAATCTGAA
>NW_015638611.1:0-1762 GCF_001515625.1 Sinocyclocheilus rhinocerous
GATTTTTAAAGAGTCCAAACTTGAGGCACCAAGAAGTTTCCTAAAGAAATATCTGATGCATTTTTCATTAGATTCCATATGCTGAACTCTACTCCTTATAATGTAGCTCTTACTCTTATAAGCCATTATTTTAGCCATTTCTCTCTTAAGTTTTGCAATATCTTCGACTACATCAAATCCAAAATGAGACATAGAATATAAGATTTGCAAATCTCTCTGACACTTTTTAAGATGGAAATTACTTTTCGACGAAGCTTTCTTACTTTCCTGTATAAAAAACCTCCTTATTCTAGTTAAGATCTTCCCACCAATCTCCCACAGAACTATACAATTCTTGCAAAGATTTCCACTGATTATCCCACAGAACTATACAGTTCTTGCAAAGATTTCCACTGATTAAATTTTAATACCATTTTAGGATCTTTTAACAAGTTTATATTTAATTTCCATAATCCAGGTCCTCTCGTACTACTTCCATTTATCTTTGCTACACAATCTACTTTAGCATGATCGGAAAAAAACACCGGTTTCGAGGAAGATTCCATTACCTCAATTGTAGGTGAGGAAAATACGAAATCAATACGAGAAAAGGAGGAACCATTAGACCAAGTAAAACCTGGAATATTAGGGTGTGAGGAAAAAACGAAATCAATACGAGAAAAGGAGGAACCATTAGACCAAGTAAACCATGGAATACTAGGGTTCTGCAATCTAAAGGTATCTGTAAGTTTAAAGTCCTTAATAATATTCATAAGATCTATTGAACTAGAATCAAGTTTTATTGTTGTTATTGATTTCCGAACTTCTTTAGTTATTATACAATTAAAATCGCCTCCCATAATTACTTCCCTCCAACAAATTAATATTGAAGCTATTTCTTTCAAAATTTCCTTCCGCTCTTGTAAATCTGGAGGGCAATATACGTTAATTATACGAAAAGCTATACCATTTAATTTCACGTCCACATACAAAAGTCTCCCACTAACAACTTCCTGAACTTGTTGAATCTCAAAATACCAACCTCTAAAGAGAATGACTACCCCAGACGACTTATTCTTATTATCACCTGACCATATAGAATGGCCATATTTCCATCTATCTTGAAAGGGTCTATAATTAGACTTATAAGGTATATTACATTCTTGAAGGAGGGCGATGTCATGACCCTCACTATTTAAAAAGGAAAACACAGAAGAACATTTCACTAAATCAACTAAACCTCTAGTATTAATAGATGTAACAGATAGACGAGAAATCTATAAAAGAGAGAGTTTATGTAGGGGAGACTATATTGCTTTTCAGTCTTTTCCTTTTCTTTTCTTTTTTAGCTCGGGGAGGTAGTTATTTCTGTGAAGCGGATTCTTTCATTTGTGTGGTAGTTGAAAACATGTTAATTTCATCAGAGTCCAAGAAGGGTTCGGAATTAGATGCCCAATCAGTCACTTCTTCCTGTTCCTGCATAGAGGGCACTATGGAGCTCTGGAAGTCCCGATTATCATCGTCTAGAAGAGAGTCCGATGTTGATGATCTTCCAGACAGCAGAGACAAAGACAAAGGGAAGGCTTCAGCTACCTCCAAGAGGATATTCCCTTTCTGTTTCTGAACTTCCTTATCTGGAGTTGTTATTGCAACACCTATCTCTCCTTCAAGTGATTGAACTTCTCGTCTTTGTGTCTTTTCCCCTGCTTTCTTATCATTAAGTGCTAACGAGGGATCAACAATTCTTGAAAGAGACAACAACTCTTCTTTCGACAAGGTCGAT
>NW_015638612.1:0-901 GCF_001515625.1 Sinocyclocheilus rhinocerous
ACCTGCACTGTGGAAGCAGTCTACAGTGTTTCCAGTGCCAAAAAAAGCATAATGTCCAAGATATTGGATGATTTTAGACCTGTGGCGCTTACATCCTCAGTTATGAAATGTTTTGAAAAATTAAAGTAATTATGCAAAGGACACAGAGTTCACTTGACCCTCTACAATTTGCATATAGTTCTAAGCGAGGTGTAGATGCAGTAGCGACTCTCTTACACTTAGTACTTCAGCATCTGGACAAGCCCAAAACATTTGTTATTTTATTTTTTATTGATTTTTCATCCGCTTTCAATACCATTCAGCCACATCTTTTAGTCGAGAAGCTCATTAATGAATTTGGGTTTGATTTTAGTCTCGTAGGATTGATTTTAGATTTACTTGTGCAGAGAACACAGAGAGTTAAAGTAAGTGATTGTTTTAATGAATGGCTGGTGTCATCTACTGGGTCACCTCAAGGATGTGTCCTCTCTCTTTTATTATTTATCTTGTACACAAATGACTAAGAGTAGTTATAGAAATAGGCATTGTAGCGTATGGACCAATCAGACCGGTTTTCATTAGATTTAACAAATCAATTATTCATTAGATTAACAAATAGTCACAGACCCCTCACCCAATAAACATACTGGGTGCCAGGATGTCTGTGAACGACACCAGGCCCTTGGTCACCATGGCAACCATGACACCTTTTGCTAGACCAGATACACTTTACGACCTAATGGCATGTTGAGAGTTCTCCCTCTCACTATCTTTCAACCATAGGAAAAACATAATGCCCATAAAAATGGACTCTTCTCTAATTTCAGGTCATTGTTACTGTTCTTGTATATTGTCTTTTATATTGTATACTGTTTTATGCAGGCTTATGATAGTTATGATAGAACATGTAATCTTACCTATA
>NW_015638612.1:2333-6502 GCF_001515625.1 Sinocyclocheilus rhinocerous
TCTCTCTCAGTGTATATTGTGTGCACTATCAGTTACTCGCATACATGCATAATTCGCCTCACCTGATTTTTTTCGAATGATTCTGTCCTGTCAGCGTGGATGAGGGAACCCCCCCCCATTTCAACCGCCGAATCGGGAATGTCTTTGTTGAGCCAAGTTTCTGTGAACACCATTACACTAGAATCCCGATACTCAAAGCAGCCTCTGATGTTAGTCTGAAGCTCTTCCATTTTATTTCGAAGTGACCTGGCGTTACACAGTATCATGGAGAATAGAGTTGGCCGATTCGTCCTCCGTCGGAGTCACTGTCCTATCCCCCCCCACCTCGTCTGCCTCTTCTCCGCAGCCTTCTGCCCTGGTGTAAGTGATGCGTAGAGAGTTTGTGGCACTCATTCCAGGTGTTAGCAAGCACATGGTGAGAGTAATCCACAAACACAGCGTCCCGTGCACATGTTGCCAAAAAGTTCCGTATTGCTCCCACAGTCACAAAAGTCAGAACTGATAAAACAAATACACTAACCTACACTAAAGACAACTTGTTAAAAACTCAATTACAACCGGTAAACTAGTAAAAAACTGATAAAAAGTAGCAGCATACACGCTTGCAGAGCAGCGCCACCACCGGATGTCAAGTTGATAATTTCGGGGATTACATCTCTTTATATCGGGCAACCCCGGTTGTGTTCTTCTGCGGCCAGATTAAACCTTGTTGTAGCCTATATATTATGCTCTATTCATTTTATTTTTTTTTTTACTTTGCACTTTTCTACTCCATTTTAAATGGTGTTCTTGTATTCAAATCAAGCGCGGTCCACTGCTGCACACATGCCACGATATCGATACTGAAACAGCTGTATCGATACTTGTATCGTCAAATCTCTGTGACGATACATCGTCGTATCGAACACAGCACACCAGTTATATCATAGACAGGTTTTGGGTATAGGACGGAGTCTCCAACACGAAATTCCCTTGACTTCTTGTTCTTGGCGTCGTAACTGCTGAGCCTCCTGGGACTGACTCACGGTTCTGGCAAGACCAGGTCTAAGAAGATCCAGTCAGGTTCTTAACTTGCGATTGAGGAATAACATCGCAGGTGACTCCTTAGTAGTAGGAGTAGGAGCATGAGGAGTGATTCTGTATGTTAACAGGAATCCATCAAGTCTCTGTTGGATCGGAGCTGACCCCCTGGAAGCTTTCGGAGCGTGTTTGAGTGTTTGGACAAAATGTTCAGCTTGCCCATTACTAGAGGTGTGATAGGGCGCAGAGCCGATGTGTTGCACCCCACATGAGAACTCCTCAGCGCAAAACTGTGGGCCCTTGTCACTGACAGTGACGTTAGGGACATCATAATGACTGAAAAGTCCCTGCAAGACTTGAATTGTTTTGCTGGTGATAGTACTGTCTATGATGGAGACGGGCCATTTGGAATGTGCATCAACTACAATAAAGTACATATGGCCTTCAAAGGGACCAGCAAAATCCACATGTATCCTTTCCCAAGGATGATTTGGCCAAATCCATGGGTGAAGTGGTGCAGGACGGGGAGAATTTTGGAACTCAATCTGAGCATAATTTCGTTCCGTTCTACTGAATGTCCTGGATGAAAAAGCAATCAGCTTTTCCTCACCATTGGGGCACAGATGTGATATCACAGCGCCCACCCCATATGGGGAAGCATCACAGGCAAGATGACTGGGTAGCTCTGGATCATAATGCATGAGTACCGCTGGGGATGTAAGGAGATCCTTTGCTTCTTGGAATGATTGTTCACAGGCCACACTCCAATACCATTTCTTTTCTTTACAGAGAAGAGTATTAAGTGGATTCAAAACAGATGCCAAATTTGGAATGAAACGGCCATAGTAGTTAATCATCCCAAGGAAATAGTGTAATTGACTTACATTGGCTGGTTTTGGCACTTCCATTATTGCTTTAATCTTTTCTGGCGATTTGTGTAGTCCAACGTCGTCGATTTAATGACCCAAATACTCCAGTGACTGTTTGAAAATGTCAATTTTTTTCATGTTGCAATTTCAGGTGCTCCACATCATCTTGTCCTGTTATCAGTATGTCATATAGATAGCAGTGAGTGATTGGAATCCCCAAGAGAACTTGATCCATCGCTTTCTGAAATAATGCAGGAGCTGGTGCAATCTCGAAAGGTAGACGGTTATAGCAAAATAGCCCTTTTTGGGAGGATATGGTGAGTAATTTCCTCGACTCCTGTGCCACTGGCATCTGCAAGTAAGCGTTTGAAAAAGCCAGCTTACTGAATAACTGACCACCAGCCAGAGACGCAAAAAGATCTTCTATGTGTGGAAGTGGGTAGTGGTCCACACAAATGGCTGGGTTGAGTGTCACTTTAAAATCACCACACAGTCTCACTGAACCATCTCTCTTGATCACTGGTACCACCGTTGTGGCCCACTCACTGTACTGTACTGGTGAAATCACTCCCATCTCTGTTAAACATGTCAATTCAGCCTCTACTTTTGGTTGAATGGCGTACGGTACTACCTTTGGCTGATAGAATTGTGGAGTATGATCAAGCTTTAGCCTAATTTTATATTTAGCTTCAATTCCTTCCATAGTGCCCAATTCTTTCTCAAAAACGTTGGAGTGCCGATTTAACACAGTTTCTGTAGTTGTCTGCAACTCCATCTTGACTGTTTTTATGTCTTGCCAGTTAAGTTTTATAGATCTCATCCATTCTTTACCAGATAATGGTGGGGCATTACTGTTAACCACATACATTGGCAATCGTGCAGACTGATTTATTTAATTTTACTGCTACGTTGATGACCCCTACTGGTGCTAGTGCTTCTCCAGTGTAGGTTTTTAAGATGTCGGTCAGCTGCAGTGGAATATGCTGCAAGTCATTACCATAGTTTTCATTTGAAATTAAGGACACTGCAGTGTTACTGAAGGAGCATTTTAAACTGATGTGCTCTACACTCTTACTTTTGTGTCGACACTCTTTTAATATAGTGATATAATGATTTACAAAGAAGCACCTGTATCCAATTCCATCTCAATCATTTTCCCCTCAATTTCTCAATTTCATCTGTGTGGTTCGTTTTCCCACATCTTTTACAATTCTTTTACGCTGTTTGGGTGAGGAAACATGCATTGCATTTACTTTAAGGGATGTGCTGAGTTGCTGCGCTTCGTGAGCGGTGGTCTCTGCGGCCACCGCAATCTCTTCAGCTTTGTGAAAAGTCTTCCTCCAAATGTGTTCCGAAGTCACAATGTTCAGAGAGTTGTTTTAAAACTGATACATACTGTGCAACCGTCACTCCTTCCTCTTGATTGCGTTTGTGGAAACAGAAGTGTTCTGTTATTATGCTATTATCCTTTTACGTCGTAACAATCTCCTGATACGTCTTTTCTCCTGGTTTATCAGGTGCAATCAAGTTACGTAGAAGACCGTACGTTTTCATAACGCTTAACAACACTGGAACTGTTTTTTCCTCGTCAATATTATTGGAACCCATTCCTGTCATCTTGCCTATATGTAATCCTACCATGTTTAGTATCTATGAATTCGCCTTCTGATGATCGAAACGAGCGTGTATATTATATGTTGGTACATAGGCAATATATCAGTGTCCTGAGAATCTTTAGTAATTTTGATTCAAGTTTCATTTGCAAATTACCATGCCCTCACACAAAGGGTCATAAAAACTCCCCAGTATCTCAAAACTCCCACTTGGGATACCGGCCTTTCTCATTGGACAAGCCCATCTTGAGAGGCGGATCCTCTCCGACCTTAAAGGCAGCACACCATGTGACCCGCCCCGAACTGTATGTGTGTGTGTGTGTATATGTGTATGTTAGACCAGTTTAAGTGTTTATGTGTATGTTAGACCAGTGTGTGTGTTTATGTGTATGTTAGACCAGTTTACGTGTTTATGTAGTATGTTAGACTAGTTTAAGTGTTTATGTAGTTAATAAAGCCTTACTTGTATCACACTTGACGTTGTTCATTGTTTGCTCATAACTGGAGTCAGAGGTCAAGTAAATATCTACAGCGGATCTAAAATATTTCATAATTAATTATAACTAGTTATGATTAATTATTCATATTATTCATATTGCTGATTCGCTACACACCTGCCCGTCTATCTTGATGACAATGAAATTTTAGGGAAATTGGGGAAATTGGA
>NW_015638612.1:6607-6961 GCF_001515625.1 Sinocyclocheilus rhinocerous
CAGTGTAAGGTTAATCTGATTTTAGCAAAGAAACCCTAATTTCAGTATTAAAGCATAAATCTGTTCTGACAAAGCATAAGTCTGAATCTCAGCTCAGCGGCATGTGCGGCATGTCCCATAATGTATTAATATGCTTTAGTGAAGAAATCACAAAATTGCAGTATTGTTTAAATAGTTTAAATAGTGAAGAAATCTCAGTATAGTTATATCAAGGTAGATTTGAGTGTTGCTCCTCTTTCTACAGCATAAAGGCCTTATAAATTATAATTAGATTGAAGCAATTCATCTACACTTTGACTGCATATATACAAGCCTAGCAACCTGGTGGTCATTACTGTGTTTCACTCGCTGAGT
>NW_015638612.1:7618-8510 GCF_001515625.1 Sinocyclocheilus rhinocerous
ATTTGCAGACATTTTTACTGTAGCATTTTGAAGTTATGGACCCATAAATTAGGCTGATATGACAATACAATAAGAGGAGAAATTGCATTATTGGCCCAATTTGTGGTGCTATATCTCAATTTCCTTTGAGGGTGCGTTAAAAGTTCCACTGAGGTCATATTCCCAGTGCACTTGACTGTAACCACGCAAATTTTCAGAAATTTTTACTGTAGCATTTTTAAGTTATGGACCCATACATTTGCCAGATATGACAATACAATAACAGGAGAAATTGCATTATTGGCCCAATTGGTGGTGCTATATCTCAACTTCCTTTCAGGGTGCGTTAAAATTTCCACTGGGGCATTATTTCCAGGGCCCTTGACTGTGACCATGCAAATTTTCAGATATCTTTACTGTAGCATTTTTAAGTTATTGACCCATACATTTGGCAGATATGACAATACAATAACAGGAAAAATAGCATTATTGCCCCAAATGGTGGCGCTATATCTCAGCTTCCTTTGAAGGTGCGTTAAAATTTCTACTTTGGTCTTATTCCCAATGCACTTGACTGTCACCATGCAAATTTGCAGACATTTTTTCTGTAGCATTTGAAGTTATGGACCCATAAATTAGGCTGATATGACAATACAATAAGAGGAGAAATTGCATTATTGGCCCAATTGGTGGTGCTATATCTCAACTTCCTTTGAGGGTGCGTTAAAATTTTCACTGGGGCCTTATTTCCAGGGCCCTTGACTGTGATCATGCACATTTTCAGATATCTTTACTGTAGCATTTTTAAGTTATGGACCCATACATTTGGCAGATATGACAATACAATAACAGGAGAAATTGCATTATTGCCCCAAATGGTGGCGCTATATCTCAGCTTCCTTTGAGGGTGCGT
>NW_015638612.1:9122-11842 GCF_001515625.1 Sinocyclocheilus rhinocerous
CCCAATTGGTGGCGCTATATCTCAGCTTACTTTGAGGGTGCGTTAAAAGTTCCACTGAGGTCATATTCCCATTGCACTTGCCTGTAACAACACACATTTTCAGACATTTTTACTGTAGCATTTTTAAGTTATGGACCATTAAGTTTGGCAGATACGACTATACAATAACTGGAGAACTTGCATTATTGGCCCAATTGGTGGCACTATATCTCAACTGCCTTTGAGGGTGCGTTAAAAGTTCCACTGAGTTCATATTCCCAGTGCACTTGACTGTAACCACGCATATTTTCAGACATTTTTACTGTAGCATTTTTAAGTTATGGACCCATAAACTTGGCTGATATGACAATAAAGTAACTGGAGAACATTGCATTATTGACCCAATTGAAGGCGCTATATCTCAGCTTCCTTTGAGGGTGCGTTAAAATTTCCACTGTGGTCATATTCCCAGTGCACTTGACTGTAACAACGCACATTTTCAGACATTTTTACTGTAGCATTTTGAAGTTATGGACCCATAAACTTGGCTGATATGACAATAAAGTAACTGGAGAACATTGCATTATTGACCCAATTGGAGGCGCTATATCTCAGCTTCCTTTGAGGGTGCGATAAAATTTCTTCCGTGGTCTTATTCCCAATGCTTTTGACTGTCACCATTCAAATTTGCAGACATGTTTACTCTAGCATTTTGAAGTTATGGACCCATAAACGTGGCTGATATAACGATACAGTAATTGGAGAACATTGCATTATTGGCCCAATTTGGTGGTGCTATATCTCAGCTTCCTTTGAGGGTGCGTTAAAAGTTCTACTGAGGTCACATTTCCAGTGCACTTGACTGTAACCACGCACATTTTCAGACATTGTTACTGTAGCATTTTTAAGTTATGGACCCATAAGTTTGGCAGATATGACTATACAATAAGATAAATTGCATTATTGGCCCAATAGGAGGCGCCATATCTCAGCTGCCTTTGAGGATGCGTTAAACCTTACACTGGAGCCTTATTCCCAGCGCCTTTTACTGTTACCATGCAAATTTCAAGACATTTTCACTGTAGCATTTTTAAGTTATGGACCCATCAACTTGGCTATGCCAATACAGTAACTGGTGAACATTGCATTATTGACCCAATTGGAGGCGCTATATCTCAGCTTCCTTTGAGGGTGCGTTAAAATTTCTACTGTGGTCTTATTCCCAAGGCACTTGACTGTCACCATGCAAATATGCAGACATTTGTACTCTACCATTTTGAAGATATGGACCCATAAGTTTAACAGAAATGACAATACAGTAACTGGAGAGCAAATGGGACGATGCAATTTCTCCTGTTAGGAGTTGGAGTTTTCTCCATAACTTCAAAATGCTACAGTAAAAATGTCTGAAAATGTGCGTGGTTACAGTCAAGTGCACTGGGAATAAGACCACAGTAGAAATTGTAAGGCACCCTCAAAGGAAGCTGAGATATAGCGCCTCCAATTGGGCCAATAATGCAATTTCTCCTGTTATTGTATTTTCATATCTGCCAAATGTATTGGTCAATAACTTAAAAATGCTACAGTAAAGATATCTGAAAATTTCCATAGTCACAGTCAAGGGCCCTGGAAATAAGGCCCCAGTGGAAATTTTTACGCACCCTCAAAGGAAGTTGAGATACAGCAACACCAATTGGGCCAATAATGCAATTAATCCTCTTATTGTATTGTTATATCAGCCTAATTTATGGGTCCATAACTTCAAAATGCTACAGTAAAAATGTCTGAAAATGTGCGTGGTTACAGTCAAGTGTACTGGGAATATGACCTTAGTGGAACTTTTAACGCACCCTCAAAGTAAGCTGAGATATAGCGCCACCAATTGGGCCAATAATGCAATTTCTCCTGTTATTGTATTGTCATATCTGCCAAATGTATGGGTCGTTAACTTAAAAATGCTACAGTAAAAATTTCTGAAAATGTGCGTGGTTACAGTCAAGTGTACTGGGAATATGACCTTAGTGGAACTTTTAACGCACCCTCAAAGTAAGCTGAGATATAGCGCCACCAATTGGGCCAATAATGCAATTTCTCCTCTTATTGTATTGTCATATCAGCCTAATTTATGGGTCCATAACTTCAACATGCTACTGTAAAAATGTCTGAAAATTTACATGGTGACAGTCAAGTGTCCTGGGAATTAGACCCTAGTGAAACAGTCTACGCACCCTCAAGGACAGCTGATATAGCGCCCCCAATAGGGCCATGAATGCAATAGCTCAAGTCTGTATTGTCATATGTCAAATTTATAGGTCCATAACTTCAAAATGGTACCGTAAAAATTTCTGAATCTTTTCAGACATTAAAGCCTCTAATGAAACTTTTATCGCACCGTCAAGGACAGCTGAGATTTTGCGCCTCCAATTGGGCAATCAGTGCAATGGCCTATTCAACTGTATAGTCACATATGTCATATTTATAGGTCCATCTTCTAAATGCAATACAACAACAATGCAATGGCTCATTCAGTTTAATTCATATTTATTTGTATAACGCATTTCACAACACATATTGTTTCAGAGCAGCTTTACAGAAAATGCATGTTTTTCTGTTACAAAACCAGAATAGTCTTTATAGGAGTGGGTATCAGAAAGAACAGTTAAAGTCTAGTACAAATTATAGCATTGTATACAATTATATATGCATTTAAGCAAACTTTGTGTACATTTTAAAGCAATGAA
>NW_015638612.1:12110-12226 GCF_001515625.1 Sinocyclocheilus rhinocerous
TTTAGAAAACTGATTCGGGCGATTCGGGCCAACAAACTTGTAGCCAATCAGCAATAAGCGGCGTGTCTACTCGTGATGTGGAGGAGAGCGAGGAGAGCGCGTGGGATGGACATTAG
>NW_015638612.1:14405-21264 GCF_001515625.1 Sinocyclocheilus rhinocerous
AAGTCTGAGATTTATTTTACATTTTTTGTTCTTCACTGTTGTTTTTAAAATGACTAGTTATTCTTTCACTTCTGATGTATTTAGGAAACGCAGATGCAAGATCTACTGTCATGTAGCTTTGTAACTGATCCTTCTTTGCTTCTCTTTGTATCTGCTATTAAACCGGCGAAATTATGAAAGACCGTAGTATTGATAAGCTCTGACGTTATCGGTTCTGCTTTCAGTACTGGAGAAATTAAAGAAAAAAAACTTTCAATGTATTATTGCTACACAAAAGTTATCAAGCTAATTGTATCTTGCGAACCATTTATATATGCAATAAAATCAAGACATTTGTCAGTGATGTGTTTTCATTGTTCGCAATCCAGAAGTGAGATCTCTCTTGTACTTTAAGGCTGTGCGCTTAATCTAATTTTATTCCTGATTTTGAGTTTGGTTCCAAGAATTATGAAAACAAGATGTTTGAGGTAAATTGATATATTAGAGAAAATGTGATGTGTCTTGAGGACTTTATTACTGTGACGTGTCATTTCTGATTTTGAGTTTGGTTCCAAGGATTATGAAAACAAGATGTTTGAGGTAAAGTGGTATATTAGAGAAAATCTGATGTGTCTTGAGGACTTTATTACTGCGATGTGCGTGTGTCTGTTAAGTCCACGTGACTGTAGTAATCCATTATTATAAGTTTACACCACTGATCTATAACAGAGAACTGGATTGCTCATGACGTTATAAAAGTGAAGCCACTGCGCCGCTATATTGGTATTCCCTAGTATTCCCATGCATTCTAGTTAATTAAGAGGAAATCGTACGATTTTAATATTAAAAAATCACCTAACGAGTCAGGTTTTTATATCTGAATTATCAATGTACAATGCAAACGTCCTGCATGTAAATTTGGTTATTTGTTTAATGTTGGGAATTTCCCCTGCATATTAAAGAGTTAAGTATCATATTCATAGCAGTAGCAAACATCAGATGAACATGCATGATAAACGATAGACGAGATCCTCAATATATGTATTACAAATAACAAGTGCTCACGAAATCTGAATAAAGATGTATGCTTTGTATGTGCCCTGTACAGTTATTTACTGTTTATGTAATTATGTTGTTATATAGTTTGTTTTTTTTACATACAGTAGTGTTACTGCAAATGTGTCAACAATGATTTCGTTAACCGCATGCATTTTGAAGCAGTTCATTATTTAAATGTTGGTTAAATTAATAATTAATTCAACATATATACACAACTTTTACTCCTATGGAAACTGCAATGATAGTAAAACACCATATGTATTGTTTTGATCTTTTGTTTGTTCTTGCATATTATAACATTTTAAATAAACAGACCTTGTTAAAAAAAAAAAGGTTGAGCCACGTTCTAATCTGTTGTAAATTACTCTACAAAGCTTTACAACTGATTCTAAGGAACTACATTGTTTGGGGGAAGAATTAAAAAAAAAAATTAATATCATTACATTTTATTTGCTCTGTTTTATTTTGTGAAACCTTACTACGCATATGGAATAACCATATGACAAAAAGACTGACAGACCTTTGTTATAACCAAGCTCTTTTCAAAAATAATAAATAAATAAGTAAATAAAATAAAAAGTAAAAAGTTCCTGGCTCCTTAAATGGTTTCTGCACACAAACACTAGTGTTCCGAATCTCATGTCGTTCAAACTCTCACTGGAATTTAACATTGGCCACCGTTTATTTAATCAAATATATCATGTGTTTTTATGTGTATTTCTGATTGGAGGGTGTGAATCGGACTTTTATTTTGGAATGGCTGTATGACGTCATAAGGCTGCGCTGTTAACCAGGAACTTGTAACTCGACTGAAAAAAAAGGTTTGTGTTTTAAACATGAAAAGTGTTTAAATGAAATCGAACTGTTCATGCAAATGTATAGTTTTACTACGAATCGCAGAACGAAAGCTTTCCTATTGGATGAAACCATGTGACGTAACGAGAAGACAAAGATGTAGGCTATGAGACAATTGTAATTTGTGTTCTTTTATTAATTTGCAGTTCTAGTTTTGAGTGTTTTTTTTCTGGCTAATCAGTTCTGTTTTAGCCTCAGAGCTGAAGTGGAAGGACATTTAATAATGTTTGTGAGCGCTACAGTCTCTGAGCAACACAGACTAAAGACATAGTCACTTTTTTAATTTAGTGTGCGTTTTTCTTTCTTGATTTTTCTCTGAAAAACTCCAAACTCACAGAAAAACATCCACGTGACACACTATTCTAAAGATGGCGTTTATTAAAGAGGAGAGTGAAGACATTAGGATTGCAGAAGTATTCAGCATCAAACATGAAGATACTGAGGAACAAACAGGTTGGTACTCTCACTGGAATTTAACATTGGCCACCGTTTATTTAATCAAATATATCATGTGTTTTTATGTGTATTTCTGATTGGAGGGTGTGAATCGGACTTTTATTTTGGAATGGCTGTATGACGTCATAAGGCTGCGCTGTTAACCAGGAACTTGTAACTCGACTGAAAAAAAAGGTTTGTGTTTTAAACATGAAAAGTGTTTAAATGAAATCGAACTGTTCATGCAAATGTATAGTTTTACTACGAATCGCAGAACGAAAGCTTTCCTATTGGATGAAACCATGTGATGCAACGAGAAGACAAAGATATAGGCTATGAGACAATTGTAATTTGTGTTCTTTTATTAATTTGCAGTTCTAGTTTTGAGTGTTTTTTTTCTGGCTAATCAGTTCTGTTTTAGCCTCAGAGCTGAAGTGGAAGGACATTTAATAATGTTTGTGAGCGCTACAGTCTCTGAGCAAACTATATGCGTCAGTTCAACACAGACTAAAGACATAGTCACTTTTTTAATTTAGTGTGTGTTTTTCTTTCTTGATTTTTCTCTGAAAAACTCCAAACTCACAGAAAACCATCCATGTGACACACTATTCTAAAGATGGCGTTTATTAAAGAGGAGAGTGAAGACATTAGGATTGCAGAAGAATTCAGCATCAAACATGAAGATACTGAGGAACAAACAGGTTGGTTTCTTTCTCAAAGCTGAACTCAGTCAATTCATTCTTATTCAGAAATGAGTGATATGTCATATGGGTGTCCTAATTAAGCCAATAAGACACAAATAAGATTATTATTGGGTCAAATTGAATCTGTGACCTTTCTAATGATGTACAGTACTAGGGTCGCCACCCGTTCCTAAACCCCTTAAGCTCTTAGTGTAGTTTTGGGGTTTCCGTCAGAATTTGCATACCTGACTTAAAAACAGTCCCTTACCACAATACACTGGAGTAAATTGGAACAAATGGTCTTATCTTACACAAATCCACTTAAATGTAAATAAATGGGTGGAATTGTTTGTATTTTTTATTGTATTTGTTCACAACTCTATGATGAACATCAAATTAAACAGGCGGAATTTGGATTTTTTTTTTTTATGTAGCCTATAAATTGAGTTTAAGGGCCTATCATGTTGTGCTGAAAGCATTTTATTATAGGGATGCTCCGATCAGGATTTTTGCAGCCGATACTGAGTACCGATTTCTTGTCATGGTGATCGGCCGATGCCGGTGCTTCAAGCTTTATATAGACGTTTCATCGGGCGCCGGCTACTGGTCTGTGTTTGTTTGTCAATCTGGCGCCGGCTACAAACACAGTTAAAGGACCGATTTTCCAAAAGGCTTGGTTGAATAAACATGAGCACGTACTGCACGTTTAAAAATCTAAACGAGGCGCGGGTGTTTTTATATCACTGTATTTCTGAAGGAAGACTATCTTTAGAAAAATATCGATGCCATTTTCATGTCATCTTGCATGTTATATGCCTGATAATTAGGGCAGCTTTTGTAATAGTTGCGTACGAGTCTCTCAGTTGTCCTCAGTGTGAAAAATAGATTTTAAAATTGTACAGTCACTGCTGGGAAGGGTTCAAATATGCAAATGATGCTGGAAAACCAAAGAATTTGCGGGACATGGAGGATTTTTCTGAAGAACAGCAGGCAGTTTAGCTGTTCAGGACAAACAAGGGACTCATGAACAACCAACACAACACAAAAAAACAGTCGTGGATCATCCAGGTAAACGACACACAGTATTAAGATTCAGTGGTATGTAAACTTTCGAACGGGGTCATTTTTATAAATTCTGCTGTTATTTTGTCTAGTGGACTCTATGTAAACATCTCTTATGTGAAAGAGCTTATTCAGGACAGTACTAAATATGAAATAGCATACAATTTAAAAAAAAAATCCCTCTTATTTCTTCATATATGTGGGGATTCTGCAAGCACAACTGTACATCCCTGTTTTTTGCAGAGCAACTTTATGGCTGAATTGAACTCGTTTCAAAATTGATCATCAATAATGAACTTGCCTCAGCTGAACAATGACACTATTTTCTTTTAAGAGCTGCTTTACAGCAGATTGAACTCTTTGCGCCATTGAATCCTGTTCATCACTCTTAAGGCTGTTTTGAAGCAGTGTGTGTTGTATGTAGCGTTATTTAAGGGGGCTTTCGCACTGGAGGAATCTTTCCATAGTTCCTAGAACTATTGCCAGAAGTACCTAGATTCACGCGTGTTCGCACCGCAGGTAAAATGTTACCTATTGACTGTTGCATTTTTTTTTTTGGGCCTATAAAAAAAGATTTAATTAAATGGATAAAGATTGATAAATCTCTTTCTAAAAAAAAAAATGCATCAAGTAAAAAATATAAGTGTTGAGGAGGTGCCGCAAGGAGCAGACAGCTGCACGGAGCTCTCCCACGAACTTTTTATGTTCTACCCTTAAAGCCTCGCCAGTTACAACATCTTAAGGCTGCATTTGAATTTATTGATCAGTGACGTTCAGAATGTCGAAGGGAAAGAGTAAACAGACTGATAAAGATAGAGAAGTTTCCCCACAACCTGCGGCTAGCATTATGCTAGCTGAAATTAGCCTGCTACATGAGGAACTCAGAGCTTGGCTTGCTGCGGATTTTAGATTGTCAACTGAAACGTTAGCAAATAAGTTGGATAACATACAATCCACCATCTCAGACCTTGCTCAAAAGGTGGACTCCCTAGAATCCAATGCTACTGAAGTTGATCAGCACTTCGTACAAATGGAGTCTTTGGGTCTCATTCACTATGCATGCGTGCGCACAAATTTGTGTGTGAAATGTGTGTACAAGCAATTTTACCAACAAATCATGATTCACAAGAAACAGTTGTACTAAAATTCCTTTTGAATGTATGAAAAAATTTAAAAACAACTTAAACCACAAGTAAGCAATATTCACATACATTAATCACATACTATAAGCTCAGTGGCTTAATAAACATGAAGAGAAAGAACCGAAGTTTACACGCACACATATATATATATATATGTATATATATATATGTATGTGTATATAATTAGAGGTCCAAACGACAATCACCTGATCTATATGTATAAAAAGGGTGATCATTGTGTCTCACCTTGTTTTTAGGATGCATGGCACGTTAGGAATTGCTTGAAGATATTGCGCCGCTTGCTTTCAGGAGAGAACACATCTTTAGAGAGTTCATAGATATGTTTGCTGAGAGTGAAGAATGTCTATTCAGTCGCTTTAGATTGTCGAGAGAAGTTCTTGTTGATTTATGTAACTCTCTGGAACCACACCTAAGCCATCTCACAAACCACTCTCACCCTATAGCTCCTCATCTCCAAGTTCTAGCTGCCATCGGATACCTTGCCACGGGAACATTCCAAAGGGAACTAGGGGACCAAGCAGGGCCGTGCCATTCACAAGGTGGTAAAAGCTATTATAGGGCTTATGCCTACATATGTAAAATTTCCTTATGACATGACACACCAGATGGTAGTTAAGAGGGGGTTCTACGAGATGAGTGGCATACCTAATACCACTGGTGCAATAGACTATACCCATGCCACGTGCGTATCAAAGCACCATCTGCAAATGCAATGAACTATGTGAATAGAAAAATGTATCACTCCATCAACATTCAAATAGTCTGCAATACGAGTTGCAGCATACTAAACGTTGTTGCACGCTGGCCCAAAGGAACTCACGATTCTGTCATTTTACAGAACAATTATTTAGGACAGCGCTTGGAAGCTGGAGCTGGCAGAGAAGGATGGCTTCTTGGTGAGTAGACGTACACGCCCAGAATATTTTATACAGTTAATTAATTTACATGTTAGTTATCATAATGATTATTGTAGGTGACCGGGGTTATGGTCTAAAAACACGGCTCATGACCCCTCAGGAACCAGAAACATGCCTGTGCATGCTCCGTGATAGAGTGCACAATCGGGTTACTCAAATCACGTTGGATGTGCTTGGATGCAGCTGGTGGAATGCTCTTATACAAGCTGGAGAATGTCTGTCAAATTGTTTTAGCATTTAGCATGCACAACATCACAATGGCACAGGGTGGAACCCAAGCCCAGCCTGAACCTGTGCGTGACGAGATGCAGATGAACGCTCCAAGCACGCCTTCAACTGATACAACGTCTATAGTGTGATACAACGTCAACATGTAAGAGTGGTTTGTATAACACAAAAAAAGCTTCCAAGTTACCCAAATATCTTGATTAAATATTTATTCACATACAGATGCATTTATTTGACTGCTAAGCAATGCTAGCAACCCGTAGACCAGCTGCCACATCTTTTACGGCAATAATAATGGGCATTTTGACTAGCAAGCACCTTGTTGGTCAGGACTCGTGTGCAGGTGCGGCTCTGTGCAAATCGGAAGGTGGATGCTTGCTAAGTAGACGGCTGGACCTCAGCTTCTTCATTCCCATCTGCTGTGTGCAAAAGCCGGTGGAATTTTGATGCTGTTGTGATGCAAAATACTTAAACATAC
>NW_015638612.1:24224-26541 GCF_001515625.1 Sinocyclocheilus rhinocerous
AGATGCAGACGAACGCTCCAAGCACGCCTTCAACTGATACAACGTCTATAGTGTGATACAACGTCAACATGTAAGAGTGGTTTGTATAACACAAAAAAAGCTTCCAAGTTACCCAAATATCTTGATTAAATATTTATTCACATACAGATGCATTTATTTGACTGCTAAGCAATGCTAGCAACCCGTAGACCAGCTGCCACATCTTTTACGGCAATAATAATGGGCATTTTGACTAGCAAGCACCTTGTTGGTCAGGACTCGTGTGCAGGTGCGGCTCTGTGCAAATCGGAAGGTGGATGCTTGCTAAGTAGACGGCTGGACCTCAGCTTCTTCATCAGCTTCCATTCTTGGAATTTTGATGCTGTTGTGATGCAAAATACTTAAACATACATTACTTAGACTAAATACAGTTTTTTTTTTGGTTCATGAAACTTACCATGTTGTGTTTGCTCCTGTATTAGGATACTCTACCCCTCACTCCTTTCTGCAAGACCTCTCAAGCTTGATTCTCATATTATTGCAGCCATCCTTTCATCAAAGTCAGTTAGATCAGGTGGCCCCTGCCCTCCACAGTGTCTTTTTTCCTTTTTTGAAGTGAAATTCTTCTTTTTGCATCAAGCTTCATATCAAACCACTTTTTTTTTTACTTCTGCAACTGTCCAAATTTCTGGTGAAACTATTAACGGCCTGCTTTACTGCATCCCATGCTTCTTCGGTACCTGTTATGCCTGTGGACACACTTTTGAACAGCACACGTTTTCTGGCTTTCACCTCCGACAGCAAAACCTCCCGTTTATTATCAGTGAAGTTTTTCTTTTTGGTCTTTTCTGTTGTGACACTTGTTTCTCGAGACAAGCGCTGTGTTGCGGAAAGCCCTTATATGGAGCTGGTTTGGGTGTGTTTTATGCAAATTACTAATCTTGTGCACGTGGCGGCTCATTTAGAATACTTCCTATTCATCAATACAAGAATAAGGTTAAGAACAAATTCATTTGCATACACACGTGTTGTGAATTATGCGGAGCTTGTTGGTGAGAAGTTAAAATGTGCATATAAATACCTGGAAGGGCTGCATCTTAAAATTCGAACCGGATGGGAGGGTAAGCTGTATCATTCATCTTTTCCCAGTAATTCCAGAGGTGTTGCTATTCTTATTCATAGATCTGTGCCTTTTTCTGGCGGAGATGTAATCTCGGACCCTAATGGAAGTTTTGTTATTGTCACTGGTCAGCTATGTGGTACTTGTTTAATTTTGGGTAATGTATATGGCCCTAATTAAGACAATGATGCCTTTTTACAGAGATTTGTATTCTCACTCTCAGACTTAGATGCTAGCCAGCTGATATTAGGGGGCTATTTTAACTGCTGTCTAGATTCTGTATTAGACCGTTAATCAACCAGGCCCTTTGTTCAGTCTAAATCTTCTAAAATCATACATCTTTTTATGGAACAATATTCAGTTTCTGATGTTTGGCGCTTTTTTAACCCAAATACAAAGCAGTTTTCCCTTTTCTCACCCATACTTCATTCCTTTTCGCGGATTGACTATTTTCTTTTCAATAATAAATTGCTTTCTTCAGTCACTTCCTGTTCATATAACCCATAGTGATTTCTGATCATGCACCAGTGTTGGTTGATATCTCATTACTTGGGCGGCAGATACTGCGGGCGGCATATCCTTTTCCTATTTAGCGCCCAAACTCTGGAATAATCTACCTAACATTGTTCGGGAGGCAGACACACTCTGTCAGTTTAAATCTAGATTAAAGACCCATCCTCTTAACCTGGCTTACACATAACACACTTACACATTTCTAATATTCAAATCCGTTAAAGGATTGTTAGACTGCATTAATTAGGTCAACCCGGAACCGGGAAAACTTCCCATAACACCCGATGTACTTGCTACATCTTTAGAAGAATGACATTTACGCTAATATTAGTCTGTTTCTTTCTCATTCCGAGGTCACTGTAGCGACCAGATCCAGTCTGTATCCAGATCAGATGGTCACTGCAGTCACCCGGATCCAGTACGTATCCAGCCCAGATGGTGTATCAGCACCTAGAGATGACCTCTACAGCCATGAATGTCAGCGGAGACCAGGACAACTACATGAGCCCAGAAACAGATCCCCAGTGAAGACCTTGTCTCCTAGACGGCCACCGGGACAAGACCACAGGAACCAGATGAGTCCTTGCCGCTGTCTTGCTTTGTTGGGGACACTTAATTTCCAGCGATATCATCGACTTGATTGCACAGATACTACAGATACTATACTGAGCTGGATGATGACATCACTGAATTCAGTTTAAATAG
>NW_015638612.1:29042-36069 GCF_001515625.1 Sinocyclocheilus rhinocerous
CGGGAGCGGGCACTGCTGCGGCAGTGAGAAGTAGAGATGAGTGGGAAGAAGAGATACAGGCTCCTGCGGGAGCGGGCACTGCTGCGGCAGTGGGAAGTAAAGATACAGGCTCCTGCGGGAGTGGGCACTTCGGTGATATCTGAAAAGAAACTCTGGCTCCTGGGTACCGCTGTGGCATCTGAAGAGAGAATGTTGCGTCTGCTGAAGCGGGCACTGCTGGGGAATCTGAAAAGAGAATGTGGCTTCTGCGGAAGCGGGCACTGCTGCTGTAGAAATGAGCTGATGTTAAAGGACTCAGCTGATGAGGGTTTGGTGAGCTTCTTTGATATGGAAGCGGTCTGACCGAATGTAGGTCTTGAAGGCCTCTGACATCCAGCAGCCGAGTGCCTGGATCTGCTTCGATGCTGGATAGCAGTAGAATGGACTTGAGTGTGTGATTAGAGTCATCAACAAAAGCGGGTCAGACGGGAGTTTAGCCTGCGGGCTTCTGTAATGCAGGTAGGCTAGGAGGGTTTGGTATGGTTGGATTGGTGACTGGAGATTGAAGATATAATGAAGTGGCCTCTTTTCAGTTGGTCTGTCTTGCTTGCTTAATGAATAAGAGATTGATTCTGAAGTACAAATGAGACGTCTTAGAAAAGGCATTAATGCAGGGCAATGGGACCGGCCTTTATTGATGCAATGCACGCCCGCTTCGTTATCGCAATGCGCTATGATGCTGGTGGTAGACCATTCTTTCCCCCACAGGGCCACTGCAGCGACTAGAGGATAACTTGATATAACTCTATATAACTCTAGATGCGTGGCTGGGATGGAGCCGGGAGGCGAGATGATCAAAAATCGTCTAAAATGTGGATGGGGTAAGGGATTGCGTAATTATTGGAGAGAATCCAACAGATAGCCTCTGATAACATGTTGAACATTTTTTTGTTTGCTATGGGAACTGGAGGCCACTGAATCCCCAGTATCGGTCTCGTCGTTGGGCGGGAAAAAATTTAGTCTGTGATGAAAAGGCAAATGAGCGAACCGAATGTTGGAATACTGTAGAGAGAATGAAGGTAAGGTGGCTTGGGCTATTTATAGAAGTCCTCTCTCGAGCTGATAGGATAGATGGTGTAATTGCTGATGATGAATTGGCCGGGTTAATTATCTGAACGTGCTCCTCCCGAACTTTGTTAATAAAACATCATCCTATTGGAAAAATTTGGTCGCATATCAGGCTATACATTAAATCTGCATAAGAGCGAGCTGATGCCTATTAATTCTACTGCTTTAGTATCCACTGCAAAGATTGCCTTTTAAAACATCTCTGCATAACTTTAAGTATCTAGGCATCTGTGTGACAAAAGCATTCTCAGATTTGTTTGATAACTTCACTAATTGATGAATAATTTAGCTCAAGATTTTACGTGTTGATCCCTCTTACCTCTGTCTTTAGCAGGTAGAATTAACTGTATCCAAATGCATGCACTTCCTAAACTATTATATCTTTTTCAGTGCCTCCCAAAATCTTTTTTTCACTTGATAATTTGATCGCTCAGTTTATTTGGAACAACAAAGTCCCAAGGATTCTTAAGAGTGTCCTGCAAAAACCTAAACAACTGGGTGGCCTTGGACTCCCAAAATTTTTTTTTTTTTATTGGGCAGCAAATATGCGGTCAATGCTCCGGTGGTTTCACACAGATGGGTCTGAGTCTGTCCCATCTTCGCTCTGCATTGAAAATACCTCTTGTAAGTTTTCCTCTTTGTCTGTGCTCCTCTTTCTCCCGACCACACTATCTGAAGTGAACTATTCTAAAAACATGTTAAGTGACTAATAGTCTTAATATTTGGACACAGTTTTTGCGATATTTTGGGATTCAGACCATTCCCTTGTCTTCTCCTATACACTCTAATCCTTCCAAGAGGCAAATGCTCCATCCATGGATGGTCTTGTCTCTTTTGCGAACTAGTATATTGATGATATTTTTGTGCCTTTCTCGCAGTTAATACACTCTTTTAATATTCCTAAAGTCTTATTTTTTTAAAGATATTTACAGATTAGAAATGTCACGCGCAAACATTTTTTCTAAGTTTTTCAAACAAACCTCCAACCTCTGAGGTCGGTATGATTTTAAGTGTCCGTCCACGTCAAAGAGGGTCCATTTCAAAGCTATATAATGCAATTTTATCTTTTCAGTCTATATCTATTAACTCACTTCGTATCATTTGGTCCCAAGACATTGGTATAAAATTAGATGAAGAGACTTGGGCATAAATTCTTATTCAGGTTCATTCCTCTTCTGTTTGTGCTCGTCACGGAGCGATACAATGTAAAGCTGTCCACAGAGCACATTGCTCTAAGAGTAGACTGGCTCGTATTAATCCTGCCATTGACCCCGAATGTGATAGATGTCATTCTCTTCCTGCCACTATAATAGATAGATAGATGGATAGATAGATACAGTGCTGCTTGAAAGTTTTTAAACCCTTTAGAATTTTCCACATTTCTGCATAAATATGACCCAAAACATAATTAGATTTTCACACAAATCCTGAAAGTAGACAAAGAGAATCCAATCAAACAAAGGAGACAAAAATATCTACTTTGTCATTTATTTATTGAGAAAAATGATCCAGTGTTAAATATTTGTGAGTGGCAAAATTGTGTGAATATTTGGTTTCAGTATCTGGTGTGACCCCCTTTTGCAGCAATAACTGCAAGTAACGTTTCTTGTTACTGCTGATCAGTCCTGCACAATGGCTTGTAGGAATTTTAGCCCATTCCTCAGTACAGAACCACTTCAACTCTGTGATGTTGGTGGGTTTCCTCCTATGAATTGCTTGCTACAGGTCCTTCCACAATATTTCAATTGGATTAAGGTCCGGAATTTGACTACCAAACTTTGATAAATCCCTGTTCTTTAAATAAAACGGGACACACACTGACACCTGATAGTCATCTCACTGATTAAAAACACCTCTGAACCGATAGACTCTAATTTCACCTTCAAATTAACAGCTAATCCTAGAGATTCACTTAAGCCGCGTTTCCACTACAGGAACTTTCCCCAGGAACTAGAGACTTTGGGCCGGTACTCGGTGTGTTTCCACCACAGGAACCAGGATCTAAATAAAGTTCCAGGTAAAAAATCGCCCCTCAGAAAGTCCCTGCTCGCGAGGTAGTACTTTTTCAAAGGTCCGGAACTTTCGGGGGCGGGACTTGAGCACTGAACATGCTGATTGGTTGAGTTCACGCAGCATTGTATTTCAACCACCATTTGCATATATATATATATTTTTTTTAATATTACTGTTATTGTGTCATGAAATGTAGTTTTAAAAGTATTTCAGGCGAGAATGTAGTTGTTTAAAACTCAAATCTGCGGTTTATTTATAAAAACAGCGCCTATTTGAAAAGGTGCTTTGCCGATTTCGGAGACGGGAGCTCCACGCGATCAGCCCAGTAGCCTGCGCTCAGTGCTCATGTATCCCGACGAGAGCAGCCTCAACTCGGCTAGTCCTTCTGACATTTGCCGCTGGCTCTGATGTCTCTGTAGTGGATAAACATAGGATATAATTCGTTTTGGGTAAATCTAACAGGTAATCTTTGGTCTTTATTCTATTATTCTATTAATCTATTAATATGTTAAAATTAAAATGAAAACAGGCAATGTTTTATATAATATTTCGTTTCATTGTAATGTAGGCCATGTACGTTACCTGAACATTTCTGTGGCTATTAATATGCTGCTGTTTGCAGAATTACCGGACTTGCGTCGTCCCGTCCGCGGGAGTTCACACTCCTGAGTCGAACTCGCGAAGTCCAAACTACCGAGGATCCGAAATTTGCATACTCGGTATTGTAACGCGCACAGACCTACGTCACCAGACTATTTGCCTAATCTTCTCGGTACTTTAGACCACGATGGAAATGCGGACAGCAACCGGTCTGGGGGGAAAAAAGTTCCTGGTATAATTGTTCCGGGTAATTTAGGTGGAAACGCGGCTATACTTTTGCCGCTCACAGATATGTAATATTGGATAATTTTCCTGAATAAATAAATGACAAAAAAATATATTTTTGTCTCATTTGTTTGAATTGTGTTCTCTTTGTCTACTTTCAGGACTTGTGCGAAAATCTGATTATGTTTTGGGTCATATTTATGTAGAAAATTCTAAAGGGTTCACAAACTTTCAAGCATCACTGTAGATAGATGGATGGATAGACAGATAGATAGATACTTTATTCATTCCAGTGGGAAATTAATTCACAAATTCCAACAGTATCCACAAACTTAGGCACAATGAGATATATAATAATAAAGGCATGCAATAAATACTAAACTATTTAAAGGTAATACATTTAAATTTTAAAAGTCCTGTGTAAATTGTTTATAAAGAAGTCATGTGCAAAACAAAACAAGTGAAGGGTACATAGTGAATAATATGTAGTATGGTCCAGAACAGTGAGGAATGCCAGCATTGACTTTCACGACTCCCCAGCACACCACCGCATAGAAGAGGGCACTCACCACAACAGTCTGATAGAACGTCTGCAGCAGTTTTTTGCAGATGCCTTCTGAGGAAGTACAAGCGGCTCTGTCCTCTCTTACACAGAGCATCCGACGTAGCAGTCCAGTCCACTTTCTCATCTAACTGTACTTTCAGGTATTTGTAAGTCTTTAGAAACTCCACACAGTTGCTGTTAATAATCACAGGCTCCGGTTGAGGCCTGAGCCTTCTGAAGTCCACAAACATCTCCCTGATCTTGGTGGTGTTGAGGTGCAGATGGTTGAAGTCGCACCATGCAACAAAGTCCTGGATCAGTTTCCTGTACTCCTCCTCCTGTCCATTCCTTATACAGCCCACTATCGCAGTGTCATCCGCAAACTTTTGCATGTGAAAGGACTCAGAGTTATATTGGAAGTCCGACGTGTATAGGGTGAACAGGACCGGGGAGAGCACAGTCCCTTGCAGTGCTCCCACACTGCTGACCACAGTGTCAGACCTGCATTCCCCCAGTTGCACGTACTGAGGTCTGCCTGTCAGTGCGGCTCAGGGTGACTGGTTTGAAGTCATTCTGCTCTCCAGGGCATGGTTTGTTTGGGACTGGGATGATGCACGATGTTTTCCACAGCCTAGGGACCCTGTCCTGTTCTAGGCTTAGGTTGAAGATGTGCTGTAGAAGATCGCCCAGCTCAAATGCACAGGCCTTCAGTAGTCGAGGTACTCGATCTAAACCAGCTGTTTTGCTTGGAAGAGGCCTCCTCAGCTCTCCGCACACCTGGGCTGCTGTGATCATGGGTGGGGGAACATTCTCCTCTGTGCTGTAGTTTCCTCCAGGAGGGACAAAGAGAGAAAAAGGAGGGTATGGGGGTGCAGTGTTCTGAGGTGTTAACGAGTTGGGGTGGTCAAACCTGTTGAAGAAATTGTTCATCTGGTTCACTCTCCCCACATCTCCTTCAATGGTGTCCCTCCGCTTTGAGCTGCATCCAGTGATCATCTTCATCCCATCCCACACCTCCTTCATGCTGTTGTTTTGCAACTTCTGCTTCAGCTTCCTCTTGTACTGCTCCTTTGCCTTCCTGAGCTGGACTCTGAGTTCCCTCTGCACGCGCTTAAGCTCCTGCTGATAACGGTCCTTAAAGGCCCTCTTCTTCTGGTTCAGAAGACTCTTGATGTCACTCGTAATCCAGGGCTTATTGCTTGCATAGCAGCATACAGTTCTTACTGGAACAACAGTGTCCATACAGAAGTTGATGTAGTCAGTAGTGCAGTCAACAACCTCCTCGATGTTCCCACTGTGCGACCCCTGCAGTACATCCCAGTCTGTAGTTCAGAAGCAATCTCTCAGAGCCTGCTCTGCCTCAGGAGACCACTTCCTGAATGAGCATATATTTGTTGTTGCTGAAGCAAGTTTGTGGTCTGCTTTTCCCAGTGCAGGGTGGTGCTGTATGCATCCTTCACGTTTGCATAGAGTAAATCAATAGTCCTATTTCCCCTGGTGTTACAGTCCACATTAGGAATGTGCATCTCAGGACTCAGGCCGATACGCATCTCGATGCATAGCCAACAACATGATACATTAAAGATACATATGAAGCAGCCACCGATGCGATGTGATACGATTCACCCCTATTACGATGCAGTGCGATCCGATTTCGATTCGATTCGATTCAACACAATGCAATTCGATGCAATATGATGCAATGGAGAAAATATCACTTTTAATGCCTCAAGGCCTGTTTCATAAAACAAGTTAACCAAATAAGCCAGGCTTATTTCAGTTAGCTTGACTCATTGTCAAATAATTTGGTTCCATAAAGCAAATTTAACATGGGCCTAGATCAAGCTTAGTCACTGTGGCAACTTATGCTGGGAAACTAACCTGGTCTAAAGCAGGCTAACTGTCAGGCTACGCTCCTCTAACACTGACCAATAGGAACATAATGATATTACCACTGTCTCACATACTATTAGGCTATGTGGCTATTTTTTTTTTTACACAGTTTCTAGCCATGCAGCCTTTCTCTCTGGTTTTATGACAGCTGTACCTTTTATAGTTTGCAGAACAGATAGCAGAACATTAGAACATTACAATCTAAAATGGATCTTTAAAGCATTAAAATTACTAAATTAAAAGTTAAAATCACTGAATTAAAAATGAAAATAAATAATAAAGAAAATGACTACATTTTAACTGCTATAAGAAACAGTAATTAGTAATTAGTACTGTAGCCTACTAGCTTACATTTGATTTACCTATTACAATAGTCCCTTTACAGTTACTGCTATCATAAAAATACACTTTTTATGTAGGTTTAAAATCCGGTAAAAAGCACATTTAATGTCCAAAAACAAATTTTTTAGCAAAATTTATATTTTACTCAGAATTATTGCGCTCCTATACGATTGCGCTCTTTCTGTTTAGCGTGCATGTGCGCAGCAGCGTTGTCCGTAGTGTTGTGATGCGTCACAATCACGCAGCAGCAGTGATGAGAGAACGCGCTTGAGAAACAGTTTAGAGAGGAGAAATCAATCTACA
>NW_015638612.1:38264-43765 GCF_001515625.1 Sinocyclocheilus rhinocerous
TAAGAATACCCTTATAATGTATTATAAATACGGGCTTCATAGAAAGTGTTACCCAAAATGTATATTTTACTCTGAATTATTGCGCTCCTATTTGATTGCGCTCTGTCTGTTTAGCGCGCATGCGCACAGAAGCACTCGTTGCCTCTATGTTTGCATGACTTTCTAACATTTACAGATGTGACATGTCAGTTATGCACTGAGGAAAACACAACGTCTCAAATGCATTAAACAGCACAGATATATTCGATGTTTTTCATGGTGGATCGATTTGATCCATGATCGACATTAAGGGCTGTTTAAGAATAAACTTGCACAAATTAGTGAGATTGTGTGAATTTAATTCGTCTTTAATGGAACCGCTTTAGCCCCGATTGATTTGTTAGGTTATTTCAAGTCAGGTTTTGGACTTTAATCCCAGTTTTACAAATCCTCGTTTTGTACTTCGAATTAGTGACCGTTGTTTTGTTTCGATCTCTCCGCCACTTCTGAGCGGCGCATGCGCAACGCTGACCTCATACGTCATGCTCCCGGAGCTGTTGTACTGAAGCAATGCAACACCCGCTGAGTGCAACGATAGAGCTTGAAAGATCACAGACAATTTTTAATATAACTCCGACTGGATTCGTCTGAAAGAAGAAAGTCATATACACCTAGGATGCATCGAGGGTGAGTAAAAGACAGCCTAATTTTCATTTTTGGCTGAACTAACCCTTTAACACAAGCGCTTCAGGGTGCTGTGTTTGTAACTTTGCAACATCAGAATAGATGATGTCACACGCTACCTCCACATCGGCGTGTGGAGGGATGCAAGCAATGACAACAATGGCGTGTCCGAACTCTCTGGGCAAGTGTTACGTGGGTATGCAGGTAGAGGAATTGTCCCGTGAGTGATTTATTTATTTCAGCCTGTAGGTGGAATCGGGAGGAGGGATTTCCCTGATCCTCAAAAGTGGAATGACGTCATCTGGGATTTATACTACAGTGGGGCAAATAAGTATTTGATACACTGCCGATTTTTCAAGTTTTCCCACTTACAAAGAATGGAGAGATCAGTAATTTTCATCAGTATATTTGTGGATAACTTTTTGTCTGTTTGTTCGTTTTGCATTTGGATTCAATCGTATGGCGTAAATAGTCATCAAAGCTTCATTCAGTCATCTGTGATTTTCTTATATGTTCGGTCCTTGCCTCTCTGATTAGATTTAACGAGCTGAAGTTGGTTTTGGGTCGTAACATCAAGTAATAGGAGCGCAAACTTACGGCCAGAAGTTCAATGTCTCTGTAGCGGCTGGATATTTTGATGCTCACATTCCCATGATTACACCTCCTTGAACATCGTTGATATGTTTTATTATTTGCATGTAATTATCATTTCTGATTTTAGCATGAACGGGACTTTTATTTTGGAGGGGAGATTTGACATAAGGCTTTTGCCAGTTGATAACGTTTTTAAAAATGTTACTTTTACCATTGACTTTTTTTTTTTTTTTTTTATTTTGTGGCCCTATAAAAAAAAGTTGAATTATATGGACAAATGTTTGTTGAATTAAAGATTGATAAATCTCTTTCTAAAAAAAATCTAATAAAACATAAGTGTGTAACCATTTACAAAATCTCATAGATTATTTTCATTCAACAACAAAAATTAAAATATGTATTTCACCAAGAATTTAACTCTGAACATCGTTGATATGTTTTATTATTTGTATTTTTAAAATATATTTCTGTGATGCGCAGCTGAATTTTCAGCATCATTACTCCGGTCTTCAGTGTCACATGATCTTCAGAAATCATTCTAATATGCTGATTTATTATCAATGCTAGAAACAGTGCTTAATGTGTATTTTGTTTCTGGATTTTTTAATTATTAAAAAGATGTTTAAAAATAAAAATCTTTTATAACAATATAAGTCTTCACTATCACTTTTTACCTAATTAACATCCTTTCTGAATATTATTGTTTTTTTGTTTTTGTTTTGATCAAATAAATGCAGGCTTGATGAGCATAATAAATTTATTTCAAAAACATTAAGAAATAGTAATGAGTCCAAACATTTGACTGGTACTGTATGTACATGTTAATCAAACTTTATCTAAGGTAATCTTTTTTGTTTGATGAAGATGTTGTTGTAATCAGTTTCAGAATACCACTTAAGTAAGTGCTTTTATCATTTTTTCCTAGCTGGGTATGGGCAGGATTTCTCCCTCCCATTTAATCAATACTGACTACAGATATTGTCATATTATTAATATCAATAATATGCTATTATGTATTGCATTGTTACCTTAAATATGACATATTTACACAAATCAAGTGGAACAGAAAGACACGATCACTACTAAGCAGAAAAAAGTTTAGTTAGTTTAAACTGAAATTATAAATGTTATGTAAGAGCAGTAATCCTAATCATCAGCCAAATTTAGAAAATACACCTGAGATCCTTTATTTGAACCATTACAAAATGCTCTAGTGTGTTTGCTTCTTAACTTTGGATACAAAGTTCTCTGCTTTTACTTTTGTAGCTATTTTGTTAGTCAGCTCCCGACGTGATGTCATTCACTGAACGCGTAAATTCAAAGCATCGTTTTTATTCACCTTAGACCTGAAGGTGCTGAACGAGGAGAGTCAAAAACTGAATGAAAATGAAGAGAAGTACCTGGTTGAGAAAAATCCTGATTTCATAACGGAAGAAAAATAGTTTAGCTGTTCACAGACTAAAAAAGACTTCTACACGAAAAAGAGCTCAGAAGACAGGAACTAGAGGTTTCTCCTGCAAACACTGTGGACCCTCAAAAGACACATGAGAATTCACACTGAAGAGAAACCTTTCACTTGCAAACACTGTGGAAAGATTTTTACTCATAAAGGAAACCTTAAAAAGCACGTACAGTGAGGGGAAATTTTTTTTGATCCCCTGCTGATTTTGTATGTTTGCCCAATGACAAAAAAAATGATCAGTATATAATTTTAATGGTAGGTTCATTTTAACAGTGAGTGACAGAATAACAACAAAAAAATCCAGAAAAACGCATTTCAAAAAAGTTATAATTTGATTTGCATTTTAATGAGTGAAATAAGTATTTGATCCCCTATCAATCAGCAAGATTTCTGGCTCCCAGGTGTCTTTAAAATGTTTACTCAAAATGAAACCCTTAAAAGACACATGAGAATTCACACTGAAGAGAAACCTTTCACTTGCAAACACTGTGGAAAGATTTTTACTCATAAAGGAAACCTTAAAAAGCACGTACAGTGAGGGGAAATTTTTTTTGATCCCCTGCTGATTTTGTATGTTTGCCCAATGACAAAAAAAATGATCAGTATATAATTTTAATGGTAGGTTCATTTTAACAGTGAGTGACAGAATAACAACAAAAAAATCCAGAAAAACGCATTTCAAAAAAGTTATAATTTGATTTGCATTTTAATGAGTGAAATAAGTATTTGATCCCCTATCAATCAGCAAGATTTCTGGCTCCCAGGTGTCTTTCATACAGGTAACGAGCTGAGATTAGGAGCACTCTCTTAAAGGGAGTGCTCCTAATCTCAGTTTGTTACCTGTAAAAAAGACACCTGTCCACAGAAGCAAGCAATCAATCAATCAGATCCCAAACTCTCCACCATAGCTAAGACCAAAGAGCTGTCCAAGGATGTCAGGGACAAGACTGTAGACCTACACAATGCTGGAATGGGCTACAAGACCATCGTCAAGCAGCTTGGTGAGAAGGTGACAACAGTTGGTGCGATTATTCGCAAATGGAAGAAACACAAAATAACTGTCAGTCTCCCTCGGTCTGGGGCTCCATGCAAGATCTCACCTCGTGGAGTTTCAATGATCATGAGAACGGTGAGGAATCAGCCCAGAACTACACGGGAGGATCCTGTCAATGATCTCAAGGCAGCTGGGACCATAGTCACCAAGAAAACAA
Source organism: Sinocyclocheilus rhinocerous (assembly GCF_001515625.1). Taxonomy (NCBI): domain Eukaryota; kingdom Metazoa; phylum Chordata; class Actinopteri; order Cypriniformes; family Cyprinidae; genus Sinocyclocheilus; species Sinocyclocheilus rhinocerous. The sequence continues at coordinate 42,195 of NW_015638612.1, forward strand.
TTGGTAACACACTATCTAGAAGAACAGGATCAAAGTGGACTTGAGCAGATTCTGCTGTGACAGAGACTCACAGAGAAACCGTTCATGAGTGTCTTATTATATAATCATCAGTCAGACTCTCATCTGATCGTCTTCTTCTGAAAGAGACGCCGCTTACAAATGGCTTTCAGGTCTGGAAATCTCTTAGGAATCATTTCTCTGAGCTCTTTCTTCTGGAAGATATATTTAGCTGTCAAACACCACTAGCTCCACCAATAGTTCAAAACTTCACTAACATTTCAACTTTATTACATCAATTTTCCTTCTGTTTTACTATAGTACATTATGGTTGGCATCAACACAACTAGCCGTGTTGTGTGGAGGAGGAATTCTGCCTATGACCCCAAGAACACCATCCCCACCATCAAACATGGAGGTGGAAACATTATGCTTTGGGGTGTTTTTCTGCTAAGGGGACAGGGCAACTGCACCACATCAAAGGGACAATGGGCGGGGCCATGTACCGTCAGGACCAGGGCGTTGAAGCCAGCCACGGCATTGAAAATGGGTCATGGATGGGTATTCCAGCATGACAATGACCCAAAACACATGGCCAAGGCAACAAAGGAGTGGCTCACGAAGAAGCACATTAAGGTCCTGGAGTGGCCTAGCCAGTCTCCAGACCTTAATCCCATAGGAAATCTGTGGAGGGAGCTGAAGGTTCGAGTTGCAAATCAATTTATAACTTTTTTGAAATGCGTTTTTCTGGATTTTTTGTTGTTGATTTTATTCTGTCTCTCACTGTTCGAATAAACCTGCCATTAAAATTATAGACTGATAATTTCTTTGTCAGTGGGCAAATGCACAAAATCAGCAGGTGATCAAATAATTGTTTCCCTCACTGTACAAATTCACACTGGAGAGAAGTCTTATGCATGCACTCAGTGTGGAAAGTGTTTCAGACAAAATGAAAGGCTTCAAGTCCACATAAGAATTCACACTGGAGAGAAGCCTTTCACCTGTAAACAGTGTGGCAAGAGCTTCAATGAAATAGGACACCTTGAAGGCCACATGAGAATTCACTCCAGTGAGAAGATATTTACCTGCCAACCGTGTGGAACGAGTTTCACTGAAAAAGGAAACCTTAACCCCTTAGCTGTCGAAGATCGGCGACGGCCCCGGATTATTGTTGTTTCACTTTAACTGATCTGGACAAACTGTGCATCAGTAGAAAGATTAAAGACTCTAGCTTCGATATTTGACCACTGTTTTGATAAAACATTGTTACAGTGACCGTAATTTAGTAATTTATGTCAGGAGTGCAAAATAATAAATCCATATGTGTCATCTTTAGAATAGAAATTCACCACGCATTCATATTCAGTCACGTCTGCAGCGGTTTATTTGTGTTCACATAGATTCACTGAACAGGGTTAATAAGGGCTTATAGTCCAAAGATGCATATGCATGGAGATATATAGATATATTTACTCATGTTTACTTCATATTTCTTCAGACAGAATCATAATTTCTATTCATTTTCCACTGATTTACGTGATCTGATGATAATTAGCCGCTCCCTGGGCTGTCTC
>NW_015638612.1:44075-44965 GCF_001515625.1 Sinocyclocheilus rhinocerous
ACTATCTATATATATATATATATATATATATATATATACTCATGTTTACTTCACATTTCTTTAGACAGAATCATCATTTCTAATTAGTTTCCACTGATTTACGCGATCTGCACTGAATTAGCAGCTCCCTGGGCTTTCTCTGTGTGTTTACTCTTCCGTGCTCGCGCTGTGACTGACAGAGACCTGATTCGTCCGTCGCTTGTCAATCATAACTGCGCATCATATCCCGCCTCGTCTCATCCTGTCACGAGCTTCCTTCACTCTTCCGCGTTGATATCTGACCACAACACAGAAAAACCTCACACGAAATATCCAAATAATAAACACACGATTACGATAGTATATGGTTTGTATGTGATTTTGGTGGTTTAAAGTGAGTTTTGAGTAAAAGTGTACTAATAATCTCATAAATTGTCTTATGTAGCTTGATGCTAATGTTAGCTCTAATGCAGCTGCAGAACAGGTGCAGCTCTTCTTCATGATGTATTTTGTCATAATAATTCATGTAAGGTCGTAATAAAATGTTTTGTTGTATTTGTTTAGAAATACTTTTGATAGTAGTTGGGTAAATGTATACTGGGATTGAAGCGATGTGGTTTGGTAAACCTTTTAATGCCAGAATAAAGGCTACTAATGGCTGAATAAAACAAAAGAATAATGATAAAGGAATAATGAGGATAATGTCTCATACCTGGCGGAGGTGTGAAAGGTTCTTTGCGTGACAACAATAGAATCATGAATGGGGCAGTTTGCTGGGCCAGACATGAGGCGACAGCACACAGGAGAGCTTACAGAGGGCCATAAATACATTTTATTAGCCTTTTATTAGCCTTCTCTAAAAACACACATGACATGGTCTTAGAAAATGTTTCATAAAATTCACAGTTTTA
>NW_015638612.1:46100-51727 GCF_001515625.1 Sinocyclocheilus rhinocerous
CAGGAGAGCTTACAGAGGGCCATAAATACATTTTATTAGCCTTTTATTAGCCTTCTCTAAAAACACACATGACATGGTCTTAGAAAATGTTTCTTAAAATTTTAGAGATTATGTCCTGAAATTTGAAATGAAGCATTAGTAGACTTGTGGCTTTAGCTTCATTGTGTTTCTAAAAGCATTTACGACAGCAACATATTTTTTTATACATTTAAAAAAATATTTTTTAATATTTTTTATTTTTGTTTTTATGTTTGAGCTTACATTGTCACGGTACGCTGTTGGAAGGAAGCACGCAGGAGGCACGAGGAAACGTAAACTGTCTTTAATCCAAGGAATACAGGGAAATCCGCACAAAGGGCGCTGGAGCAAACACACGTACACAACGAGTAGACCAGACAAACACAGACTGAACAGACTGGGACCTTTAAACACAGAGCAATCAGGAGAACACAGGTGTATGAAACGAGTCAGTTAACTGGGACACGGAACACATGGGGAGGGAAAACCAGTCCAGGGACGTGACATTACTCCTCCCTCCCGGAAGGCGCGTCCCACGCCGTAACAATTCCACCCGGGAGGGAGAAGCGGGCAGACAGAGTCCAGGGTGGTGATGAAGGAGGAAGGAGCCAGGGAGCAAACAAGAGGGGCTTGGAGCAGGAGGAGCCAATCTGGACCCAGACCACAGCCATAAAGGTGGCCCACGGTGGAGCCAACGGAGGGAGGAGCCATGGAGGAGGAATGGCCGCTGACTCCAGGGGGCCGAACAACGGCGGCGGAGCAGGTGGCGGAGGAGCCCGAGACGGAGAGCCAGGGCGACGGGGAGGATCCGGAGGGCCAAGGCGGAGCAGATGGCACTGGCGACTGACGCGGAGGCGTGGATTCGAAAGGCCGCGGTGGAACCGGAGCGACAGAAGACTGAGGAGGAGCCGAAGGGATGAAGAAACCTGACTGAGCCGGAGGGATGAAGGGACGAGGCGCAGCCGGAGGAGTGGAGTCCCGGGGCGCAGGATGGTCGACGCCACACCAAGGTGGAGCCGGAGGGACGAGGGAGCCCGGTGGAGACAGTGCACTGATGGGCCACGGCGGAGAGGAGGGAGCTAGGAGCCATGGTGGAGCTGATGGGTCCACGGGCCGAGGCGGAGGCCGGGGCTTAGAGGCTGGAGGCGGAGTCAAGGGAGGCTCCAGCCCCGGCGACGATGGAGGATGGCAGTCCCATGGAGTTCGCACCGTGCTGATGGTTGGCTGAGGGCGAGCAGAGGGGCTGCCAGATGACAGCGGAGGAGGAGGCAGGAGTGCTGCTTTCAGGGCTTTCAGTGCTGAACTCATGAACAGGAGCCCCCCTTGGGCTGGACGTGGGAACAGATGACTGCTTCCGGCTTCGATACAGTTCGGACATTCTTGATTACTGCTCTGCGCTTTGCTCCCTATTTCTGTAAAGGAGTGTGGTTCTTGAAACAAAGTTACTTGGTGGACTTCCAAAACAGGCAGAACACTCAGCAGACCGTCATCATGGACCCCCTCAGCATACAGCTGGTGAGTCCCATGAATCTAGTGAATCTCAACAGTTTATACCAAGTGTAGAGGAACAAATATGAAACTGATTGTCACACTAATCGATGGCACAAACAGGGAGCGAGACCCAAAGGCACACGAGACATCAGATTGTCACGAGTATCTCATATTGCTGCGATAGCATCCACTACCCCAGATTCGGCTATGACAAGGCTTATGAATACTGGTATTCTACCACACCCTATACATCTTGAGAACAGATTTGAAGCATTAATGAATGAGGAATCCCCAAATGTGATTAAACATGGATCGGATCAGCCAGCAGCTAACATCGCTACTAACAGGCGCTCAAGGTCGAGCAGACAGCGGCATTTATCTCAGAGCACAGCCGAGCCCAGGACTCCGATAGTGGGCAACTCCATTATCAGAAACATCAGTAGCAGGACTACAACAACATGCTGCTTTCATCAAGCAACCGTCTCTGAACTCCGGAACATTCTAATGAAGCACAAGACTGCAAATCATATCATCATCCATGTGGGGAAGAATGATATTCAGAAAGAGCAGTCAGAACTCCTTAAGAAGCTCCTCACAGAAATCTGTGAAACTGGTGTATGCTGGGACCAAACTCTCCCACTCATTCGCTGCAAGCCCCCAGATATCAACTTAAAAACGGCGGGCCCCCCAACCACCGAAGCCTGTGGGCCCAGCTCGTCGTCTCCCTCCTGTGAGAGCTCTCCGGCCGCTGCCACAACGCCAGGGCCCAAACCCTCCATCTGCTGTAGGTGAACCAAAAACAACTGATAGCAGCTCTCAGTGATATGTGTCAGGTCCCCGCTATGATAGCAGCAACATTCACAATTGTTTACAGAACAAGCGGGAACCCAGTGTGCCTGTAGTTTTCTCTATTTCTGTTTTATCACATGATAGAAAGTCTAAGGCCTTCTCAAACTGTACGGCTGACTCATTTAATCTGTGGCCTATTATGCATCAAACTAAGATTGCTGTAAAGACACAAAGCAATGCCATCAAGTTAGCATTTTTAAACATTCGCTCACTAAAAAATAAATAATTTCTAATCAATGACAACCACAAACAAGCTGGATTTTATATTTCTAAATGAAACATGGCTAGAAGACAGCTGCAGTACAACAGTTCTCAATGAAACAGCCCCTCCTAACTTTACTTTCATGAGTGTCTGCAGGACTGTTAGGAGAGGTGGAGGTGTAGCTGCTCTATTTAAAGATGTCTATCAATGCAAGCAAGTGTCATTTGGTCAGTACTTGTCTTTTGAATATCTAGGGATTGTGTTGAAAGGTGCTCCACGCATTCTGTTTATCATTATTTACAGGCCTCCAAAATACTCTCCAGCCTTTGCTGAAGAGTTCACAGAAATGCTATCAATGATTTCCTCAGAGTTTGACTGTTTTGCTATTGCAGGGGATTTTAATATTCACATAGATAATGCAGAAAACAAAACTACAAAAGAAATTATAACTGTTTTAAATACTTTTGACCTGATTCAGCATGTGCATGAACCCCATGAACCCACACGACATACTCTAGATTTAATCATCAGTAGAGGTCTAAACATTTCATCCATTGTTATTAAGGTTATTAAGGACGCTGATCACTTCTGTATTTTCCTTGATATATTGATCTCTGCTACCACTGAATCTAGATCTGTCTCTGTCAGAAAGAGATGCATTAACGAAAACACTAGTGTGCTATTTATGGAGGCTATATCTTTAACACCAAGCATTTCTGCAGACTCTGTTGATCTTCTCCTTGATTCCTTTAACTCAAAAGTTAAGAATGTTCAGCAGGAAGAAGAAATCAGCTTGGAGAAAATCAACAGCAGTTCAGAGTATGAAAAGACAATGCAGAAAAGGCAGAAAAGTGTGGCGGAAGACGAAACTTGAAATCCACTATAGCATATATAAAGATAGCCTTCGTGCTTTCAATGTGGAACTAGGCAAAGCTAGACAGTCATTCTTCTCAAACCTTATAAACAGTAACTTAAACAACACTCGCACTCTTTTTGCTACTGTTGAGAGACTGACAAACCCCCCAAGTCAGATTGCCAGTGAAATGCTCTCCGACAGCAAATGCAATGAGTTTGCTTCCTTCTTTTCTGAGAAGATCAATAATATCAGGAAGGCGATTAGCACATCCCCAAGTTATGCAGAGGTTAGACAGATTCAACCACAATATCAAAAAGAAGATACTATGTCTGCTTCTGAAGAAATTGATAGCAAAATTTTGAAAGAAATAGTACAGCACCTTAAATCGTCAACATGCTATCTTGACACACTTCCCACATATTTTTTCAAAAGGGTGCTTAACTGTTTGGAAGCAGATCTCTTAGAAGTGGTGAACGCCTCACTTCTTTCTGGGACTTTTCCAAACTCCCTGAAAACTGCAGTTGTTAAACCCCTTCTGAAAAAGAGCAATCTTGATAACACCATATTGAGCAACTATAGACCAATATCAAACCTTCCTTTTATAGGAAAGATTATTGAAAAGGTAGTCTTTAATCAGCTGAACAAATACTTAAACTCAAATGGATACCTGGACAATTTTCAATCTGGTTTTCGACCGCATCACAGCACAGAGACAGCGCTCATTAAGATAATAAATGATATTCGCTTAAATTCTGAATCTGGCAAAATATCAGTGCTGGTACTACTAGATCTCAGTGCTGCGTTTGACACTGTCGATCATAACATACTACTAGAGAGACTGGAAAACTGGGTCGGGCTTTCTGGGATGGCAATCAAATGGTTCAGGTCATACTTAGAAGGGAGAGGTTATTATGTGAGTATAGGAGAGCATAAGTCTAAGTGGACGTCCATGACATGCGGAGTCCCACAAGGCTCAATTCTTGCACCGCTCTTGTTTAGCCTGTATATGCTCCCACTAAGTCAAATAATGAGAAAGAACCAAATCGCCTATCACAGCTATGCAGATGATACCCAGATTTACCTAGCCTTATCTCCAAATGACTACAGCCCCATTGACTCCCTCTGCCAATGCATTGATGAAATTAACAGTTGGATGTGCGAGAACTTTCTTCAGTTAAACAAGGAAAAAACTGAAGTCATTGCATTTGGAAACAAAGATGAAGTTCTCAAGGTGAATGCATACCTTGACTCTAGGGGTCTAACAACTAAAAATAAAGTCAGGAATCTTGGTGTGATTCTGGAGACAGACCTTAGTTTCAGTAGTCATGTCAAAGCAGTAACTAAATCAGCATACTATCATCTCAAAAACATTGCAAGAATTAGATGTTTTGTTTCCAGTCAAGACTTGGAGAAACTTGTTCATGCCTTTATCACCAGCAGGGTGGACTATTGTAATGGTCTCCTCACCGGCCTTCCCAAGAAGACCATTAGACAGCTGCAGCTCATCCAGAACGCTGCTGCCAGAATTCTGACTAGAACCAGAAAATCTGAGCATATTACACCAGTCCTCAGGTCCTTACACTGGCTTCCAGTTATATTTAGGATTGATTTTAAAGTACTTTTACTCGTTTATAAATCACTCAATGGCCTAGGACCTAAATACATAGCAGATATGTTCACTGAATATAAACCTAACAGACCACTCAGATCATTAGGATCAAGTCAGTTAGAAATACCAAGGGTTCACACAAAACAAGGGGAGTCTGCTTTTAGTTATTATGCCGCCCGCAGTTGGAATCAGCTTCCAGAAGAGATCAGATGTGCTAAAACATTAGTCACATTTAAATGCAGACTCAAAACTCATCTGTTTAGCTGTGCATTCATTGAATGAGCACTGTGCGATGTCCGAACTGATTGCACTATATTCTATGTATAATCGTTTTCTTAAATTCATTTTAAACCTCTTAAATCAATTTTTTAAATAATTTTCAAAGTTTTAAATTCCTTGTTTTATTGTTGTGATTATTTTTTTTCTTTTCTTTTATGTAAAGCACTTTGAATTACCATTGTGTATGAAATGTGCTATACAAATAAACTTGCCTTGCCTTGCCTTGCCTATCTCTATCTATCTTTCTATCAAACTGGATTTTGACCTTTGACCTGTACATCAAATACTTACATCTATCTATCTATCTATCTATCTATCTATCT
>NW_015638612.1:52071-52480 GCF_001515625.1 Sinocyclocheilus rhinocerous
GCAGAAATGTTATCAATGATTTCCTCAAGAGTGTGACTGTTTTGCTATTGCAGGGGATTTTAATATTCACATAGATAATGCAGAAATCAAAACTACAAAAGAAATTATAACTGTTTTAAACATTTTTTTACCTGATTCAGCATGTGCATGAACCTACACACAATCGTGGACATACTCTAGATTTACTCATCAGTAGAGGTCTAAACATTTCTTCCACTGTTATTAAGGATGTAGATCTAGATTCTGCTACCACTGAATCTAGATCTGTCTCTGTCATTAAGAGATGCATTAACGAGAACACTAGTGTGCTATTTATGGAGGCTATATCTCTAACACCAAGCATTTCTGCAGACTCTGTTGATCTTCTCCTTGATTCCTTTAACTCAAAAGTTAAGAATGTTATTGATGA
>NW_015638612.1:53640-62127 GCF_001515625.1 Sinocyclocheilus rhinocerous
TAATCTTTTTCTATTCTTAACTGTTTTAATTCATTTTAAATCAATTTTAGTTTATTTTAAAAGTTTGTATTATTATTTTTGTATTATTATTTTAATTCCTTTTATGTAGAGCACTTTGAATTACCATTGTGTATGAAATGTGCTATATAAATAAACTTGCCTTGCCTCTCCAGGCTGAACTGGGAAACGGGAGCCCACTCAGGGCTGGACGGGACTAACGGGGACAGAGGAGAGGGGGCAAGTTGGGTTCCAGCTCTGTTTCCCAGTCTGTGAGGTCCTTCTCAAAGTCCAGAAGTCCCAGATGTATTATCAGCTCACCCTCAGCTGCAGTGCAGTGGGTGGAGCTCCACTCCGCGCTTTCTCTGTCCGCGGCATTCTCCCTCGTGGCGGGCTCTGTTACTGGCTCTCGCACCTTGACTGATGTCATTTGCAGCTCCGGCTCCGCGGCGATCCTCAGCACTGTCGCTCCGTGCAGCGATGGCTCATCGGTCGCGGCGGGCTTCAGCTCTCCGTCAGCGGTGGGCTCGGGCATGCGCTCCGCGCATCGGGGAGATGGTGTAAATCATTTTCAAAGTTTTTAAATTCCTTGTTTTATTTTTGTGATTATTTTTTTATGATTATTTTACTTTCTTTTATGTAAAGCACTTTGAATTACCATTGTGTATGAAATGTGCTATATAAATAAACTTGCCTTGCCTCTCCAGGCTGAACTGGGAAACGGGAGCCCACTCAGGGCTGGACGGGACTAACGGGGACAGAGGAGAGGGGGCAAGTTGGGTTCCAGCTCTGTTTCCCAGTCTGTGAGGTCCTTCTCAAAGTCCAGAAGTCCCAGATGTATTATCAGCTCACCCTCAGCTGCAGTGCAGTGGGTGGAGCTCCACTCCGCGCTTTCTCTGTCCGCGGCATTCTCCCTCGTGGCGGGCTCTGTTACTGGCTCTCGCACCTTGACTGATGTCATTTGCAGCTCCGGCTCCGCGGCGATCCTCAGCACTGTCGCTCCTTGCGGCAATGGCTCGTCGGTCGCGGCAGGCTCCGGCTCTTCGTCAGCGGTGGGCTCGGGCATGCGCTCTGCGGATCGAGGAGATGGTGGGCTGGGCACTGGGTCGGGAGTGGAACTGTGTGTTCCTCCACAAAGGCGGCGAAATTCGCTCGAGGACCATTTTCGGACGACAGCGCTCTGCACGAGATGTTTAAACTGGCGTCGTAGAATGCACAGAGCGCATCGTCCAGGTAGCTGGTTATAGCAGTGAGGACCAGGAACAGTCTGGTATGGCCCTCAAGCGATTTCTCCCCCTGCTCCAGCAGGAGGAGGAGGTGGTATTCTGGACGGGAGAGGGAATCCATGAAAACACACAATGGAAAAAAAGACACTAAGAAAAACAAGAAAACAAACGGAAAACACGGAGGTGACTGTGTAGGTCTGGTCTTCTGTCACGGTACACTGTTGGGAAGAAGCACGCAGGAGGCACGAGGAAACGTAAACTGTCTTTAATCCAAGGAATACAGGGAAATCCACACAAAGGGCGCTGGAGCAAACACACGGACACAACGAGTAGACCAGACAAACACAGACTGAACAGACTGGGACCTTTAAACACAGGGCAATCAGGAGAACACAGGTGCATGAAATGAGTCAATTAACTGGGACACGGAACACAAGGGGAGGGAAAACCAGTCCAGGTGCATGACATATATATCTCTATTATCATAACAGTCTGAGTAATTCTGATTCTTGATCAGTAAACTTTGAAATGTCAGCTTTGTTGAACATATGTTGATTATGTATCTAGTCTGAAAGACTCATGAGCAGCAACTTTTTTATTTTGGGTATATCATTTGTGTCTCCATGCCGAAAATGGGGGGTGACCGCAAAGGGGTTAAAAAACACATGACAGTTCACACTGGAGAGAAGTGATTCACCTGCTAACAGTGTGGAAATAGCTTCAATGATAAAGGACACTTTGAAGGCCACATGAGAATGCACACTGGAGTAAAGCCTTACACCTGCAAATTGTGTGGAAAGAGCTTCACTGAGAAAAGAAACGTAAAACACCACATGAGCGTTCACACTGGAGAGAAGCCTTTCACCTGCAAACAGTGTGGAAAAAGCTTCTCTCAAAGAGGACATCTTAAAGTCCACATGAGAGTTCACGCTGGAGAGAAGCCTTTCACCTGCAAACAGTGTGGAAGGAGCTTCACAATAGCAATAAACCTCAGGTATCACATGAGAGTTCATACCGGAGAGAAGTCGTTCATATGTGATCAGTGTGAAAAGAGTTTCAAACAAAAATAATCCCTTAACTGTCATTTGAGTTCACCCAAGAAGTGTGGAAAAAGTGTCAGCCCAAACCAGGGGTCAGCAACCTTTATGTCATGAAGTGCTTTTTTTTTTTTTTTTTTACAGTTGGATAGCTATGGGATCAGAGAAAATGCATGAATTGACCAGGTACACATGAACTGAGTCTCCACATGCATCACAGTCATTTTGATGTCTGTGGAATGTGAACAGGGACTCTTGTCTGCATTGATAGCCTACAAGTGGAGAGGAGAGAGAGTGATAGAGCCAATTCAATGGATGGGGATTATTAGGAGGCCATGATTGACAAGGGCCAGTGGAGGGAATTTGGCCAGGACACCGGGGTTACATCCCTAATCTTTACGAGAAGTGCTATGGGATTTTTAGTGACCACAAAGAGTCAGGACCTCGGTTTAACGTCTCATCCGAAGGACGGTGCTTTTTTTTTGACAGTATAGTGTTCCCGTCACTACACTGGGGTGTTAGGACCCACACAGACCACAGGGTGAGCACCCCCTGCTGGCCTCACTAACACCTCTTCCAACAGCAACCTAGTTTTCCCAGGAGGTCTCCCATCCAGATACTTACTAGGGATGCGCCGATCCGATATTCATATCTGGTATTGGCTCCGATACTGCCATTTTTTGTCGGATCGGGTAATGGTCAGAGAGGACCGATCCAAATCCGAGATTGTGCGTATTATTCTGTGTTACTTCTGAAGCCATATAATAGCTTAAAGGGTTACTCTACCCCAAAAATTAAAATTTTGTCATGAATTACTTACCCCCATGTTGTTCCAAACCCGTAAAAGCTTCGTTTCTTCTTCGGAACACAATTTAAGATATTTTGGATGAAAACCGGGAGGCTTGTGACTGTCCCATTGACTGCCAAGTAAATTACACTGTCAAGGTCCAGAAAAGTATGAAAGACATCATCAGAATAGTCCATCTGCCATCAGTGGTTCAACCGTAACGTTATGAAGCGTCGAGAATACCGCTGAATGCAAGCAGCATACGCTCTTCTGTGTCAGCCGCGCTGCACGGATGCGGTAAATACACACCGTAAACCGTATCCCTTTAATGTGAGCTACATATGAATATTTAAGCCCTTACACTAAAGTTCACACAAACTCTTTTCTCCACTGTGGCTGTCAGTCATTCGTTCAGCCTTCAAACCTTGGTTGCATTCAGTTACGACAGTCAGCTCAGTAAAGCTCTCTCCAAGATCATTCTGTGTTCCCATTATTATATTTGATTTGTAAATAAATGTCTATGATTTTGCAAAAAGGAATTAATCTTCTTGCCGGAGTTTAATGTTGTTTTGTTACTTGCTACCGGGTGTCTGTGAGAACAAAACACGGGCGTCGAAAATACAATAAATTGTTTTTAACGCGCACAGTAACTGAAATTTAAAACGGTTAAAAGAAAGGCTCAATAACTGTTGCACAGATATAATACACTACGCATCAATTTCTCTTCCCTTTGTGCTTTGCACTTTTTAATGCAAAGCGCTGCGTGCTATGACTCCGTGTTGCTTCAAGCGCATCATTCTGATACCACACCGGATGCGCATATTTTAAGCGCTTCGTGCCGCACTGTATTTGTTTTGTCCTATCAAATCTATCATATGTTGTTGCCTTATTAAAAAATATGCTATACATTTAAATCAGAATCAGAAGAGCCTTATTACCTCTCTTCTCATGAAGTCCACGACCATCTCCACCGTTTTGAGCGTGTTAAGTTCCAGGTTGTTAAGACTGCACCAGACAGCCAGCTCTTTAACCTCCTGTCTGTAAGCAGACTAGTCTTCGTCCTTGATGAGGCCGATGACTGTAGTGTCGTCTGCGAACTTCAGGAGCTTGACAGAGGGGTCCTTTGAAGTGCAGTCATTCGTGTAGAGAGAGAAGAGCAGTGGGGAGAGTACACATCCCTGGGGAGCGCCAGTGCTGATGGTGATAGTCCTGGATGTGAGTTTGCCCAGCCTCACTAGCTGCTGCCTCTTTTTGGGGACCGGAATGATGGTGGAGCATTTGAAGCAGTAAAATTAATTTATTTTAATTTTATAGTATATACTTATTTATAAATACATTCATGAATGTTTTTCATTAATGTTTTTTTTTAATACAAATAGCAGTGTGTTCACTAAATGTTTGGATTTCTAAAATTATTGTGCACTGATTTTTCTAGAATAACTTTTGCTGCCGAATTATCCACTAACCTAGTTTATGACTTCACTGCTATCGGATCGGTATCGGTATCGGCCAATACTGAACCCTAGGTATCGGAATCGGTATCGGAGGCGAAAAAGGCGGATCGGAGCATCCCTAGTACTGACCAGGCTCAACCCTGCTTAGCTTCAGTAGGCAACCAGTCTTGGGCTGCAGGGCGATATGGCTGTGGCATTACAGCATTCAGTGTTACTGAATGAGGCTTTTAAATTGATGTGCTCGACACTCTTACTTTTGTGCCAACACTCTTTTAATGTAGTGATATAATGATTTACAAAGAGACAACACTTCTTGATTTCGGCAAATCTGCTTCTTCCACACAGAAATTCAGCTGGAATATTCCCATCAGTTTACAGATGCAGATGAGCATCAAATCATCAGGAATAAATCTGTAAAGACTGAGTTTATTAAAGAGGACAGAGAGAAGATGAGAGATCCAGAACCCTGCAGAATCAAACACACTGAAGATACTGAAGAACAAACAGGTTGGTGTTTATTCTTCATTCTTCACTAATAATGCTGACGATTATTCAGTTTAAGTAATTTTAGATTTTGTTTGATGTAATTGGAAAAATCTTTAGAGATCTTCAATAATATAACTAAATCAAATAATAAGGGACACTTTCTATGAAATGAGTACTTTATGCAACATTATCTGTTAGATAACTGTGTTGTTGATCAAACTTATTTAAAAGTTCTTCCTGCAGAAACATGGGTTTTGTGCCTATTATGTTTTAAAAATCACAATTTGAAAATCAAGGTACCTCATTCATGGAATATTTCAGGGACGTATATATAAAATGTACTAGATGTATTTATACTGAACAAAATTATAAACGCAACACTTTTGTTTTTGCCCCCATTTTTCTAATTGCACGCTCCCTCAAAACTTGCGACATCAGTGGCCTTTTATTGTGGCCAGCCTAAGGCACACCTGTGCAATAATCATGCTGTCTAATCAGCATCTTGATATGCCACACCTGTGAGGTGGATGGATTATCTCGGCAAAGGAGAAGTGCTCACTAACACAGATTTAGACAGATTTGTGAACAATACTTGAGAGAAATAGGCCTTTTGTGTACATAGAAAAAGTCTTAGATCTTTGAGTTCAGCTCATGAAAAATAGGGGCAAAAACAAAAGTGTTGCGTTTATAATTTTGTTCAGTGTATAAAACTGCATCAAAATTATCAAAATTTTGTATAGCAATTGTCTACTTTCTGCTGTTACATCAGGTTTCAATTTTATGTCTTTTCACTTTTTTATGAGTTACTGACAAAAGGAACTGTTTTTGCTTTTATTTCAGAGTTGACTGAAGAAAATGAGCAGAATGAAGAATTGAGTGAAGTTGAGGAGAAAAATCACTTCAAAACTGGAGAAAACCCTTTGAGTTGCTGTCAAAGCAAACAGATAATTTTAAAGAAAACAAGAGCCAAGAAATCTTTCACCTGTACTCAGTGTGGAAAGAATTTGACATGCAAATATAATCTTGAGCTTCACATGAGAATTCATACTGGAGAGAAACCTTACAAGTGTTCACACTGTGACAAGAGATTCAGTCAGTCAACAAATCTGAAAATACATGAGATGTTTCACACTGGAGAAAAACCATACAAGTGTTCACACTGTGACAAGAGATTCAGTCGGTCAGGAGACCTGAAAATACATGAGAGGATCCACACTGAAGAGAAACCGTACACATGTGATCAGTGCGGGAAGAGTTTCACACGAAAAGGACATTTTACGGGGCATATGAGAGTTCATTCTGGAGAGAAACCGTTCTCTTGTGATCAGTGTGGAAAGAGTTTCACACACTCAGCAAGTCTTAAGAAACACATGAACATTCACACTAGAGAGAAGCTGTACACATGTGATCAATGCAGCAAAGCATTTTTGAGAGCTTCAGTCCTGAAGCAGCACCTGAGAGTACATACAAAGGAGAAACCACATTCATGTTATTTGTGTGGAAAGAGTTTTTCATGTTTGCATTATTTAAAAATACATCAGAAAATACATACTGCTGTGAGAGAGTACGTGTGCTTTGAGTGTGAGAAGACTTTTACTTAAGAGCTCCAGAGATTCAGGAGACCTGAAAAGACACGAGAAGATCCACACTGGAAAGAAACTGTACAAGTGTTCACACTGTGACAAGAGATTCATTCTGTCAGCAACTCTGAAAATACATGAGAGGATCCACACTGGAGAGAAACCGTACACATGTGATCAGTGCGAGAAGAGTTTCAGAATAAAAGGAAGTCTTGTGGAGCACATGAGAGTTCATACTGGAGAGAAACCGTTCACTTGTGATCAGTGTGGAAAGAGTTTTGTACGATCAGCAACCCTTAAGTTACACAAGAACATCCACACTAGAGAGAAAACGTACACACGTGATCAATGCGGGAAAACATTTTTGAGTGCTTCAGTCCTGAAAACACACCTGAAAGTTCACACAAAGGAGAAACCACATTCATGTCATTTGTGTGGAAAAAGTTTTTCACGTCTACAATATTTAAAAGAACATCAGAAAATACATACTGGTGTGAGAGAGTACATGTGCTCTGAGTGTGAGAAGACTTTTACTTCAGCGAGCTGTTTAAAACAGCATGAGAGGATTCACACTGGAGAGAAACCTTATCAGTGTTCACACTGTGACAAGAGATTCATTCAGTCAACAAATCTGAAAACACATGAGAGGATCCACACTGGAAAGAAACTGTACAAGTGTTCACAATGTGACAAGAGCTTCAGTCATTCAGGAAATCTGAAAACACATGAGAGGATCCACACTGGAGAGAAACCGTATCACTGCACTGCATGTGGGAAGTGTTTCAATCAATCTTCTGCTCTACACAGACATACAAAAAACAATCACAGTAAGTAGATCATCTTCAGAGAACTGGATTGCTCATGACGTTGTGAAGCCACTGCGCCGCCATATTGGTATTCCCAAGTATTCCCATACATTCTAGTGAATTAATAGGAAATCATACGATTTTAATGAAAAAACATCACCTAACGAGTCAGCATTTTTATATCTGAATTATCAATGTACAACGCAAACATCCTGCATGTAAATTTGGTTATTTGTTTAATGTTGGGAATTTCCCCTGCATATTAAAAAGTTAAGTATCATATTTATAACAGTAGCAAACATCAGATGAACATGATAAACAGCAGATGGACGAAATCCTCAACATATGTATTACAAATGACAAAGTGCTCACAAAATCTGAATAAAGATTTATGCTTTGTAATGATGTTGTTATATTGTTTTTATATGTACAGTAGTCTTACTGCAAATGTATCAACAATGATTTCATTAACAGAACATTTCATTCATGATTTCATTAACATTTTGAAGCAGTTCATTATTTAAATTCACTTTGTAGTCGTTTATCGTCCCCCAGGTCAACTGGGCAACTTCTTGGAGGAGTTGGATGTGTTACTTTCAAACTTTCCTGAGGATGGTACTCCTCTGGTACTGCTCAGTGACTTCAACATCCACCTAGAAAAACCCCAGGCTGCTGACTTCAACACTCTGCTCGCCTCATTTGATCTCAAGCGAGTGTCTACTATGGCTACTCACAAATCAGGTAACGAACAGAACACAAACAGTGCTACTGACACTCTTTGCTCCACTCTAACATCTTGCTTAGACAACTTTTGCCCACTTTCATCCAGACCGGCACGCACTACCCCCTCTGCCCCCTGGCTGTCCGATGTTCTCAGTGAACATTGCTCTAAACTCAGGGCTGCAGAGAGGAATTGGCGCACATCAAAAAACTCTACCGACCTTAGTGTGTATCAGTCACTCCTCTCTTCCTTCTCTGCAAATGTCTCCACTGCTAAAATGACATACTACCACAATAAAATTAGCAACTGTTCTGACTCTTGCACGCTTTTCAAAACTTTTTCTTCTCTTCTTTGTCCTCCTCCACCCCCTCCTTCATCAACTCATACTGCCGG
>NW_015638612.1:62854-66865 GCF_001515625.1 Sinocyclocheilus rhinocerous
CTTTCATCCAGACCAGCACGCACTACCCCCTCTGCCCCCTGGCTGTCCGATGTTCTCCGTGAACATCGCTCTAAACTCAGGGCTGCAGAGAGGAATTGGCGCAAATCAAAAAACTCTACCGACCTTAGTGTGTATCAGTCACTCCTCTCTTCCTTCTCTGCAAATGTCTCCACTGCTAAAACGACATACTACCACAACAAAATTAACAACTGCTCTGACCCTCGCACACTTTTCAAAACTTTCTCTTCTCTTCTCTGTCCTCCTCCCCCTCCGCTTTCATCAACTCTTACAGCTGATGACTTTGCAATTTTCTTCACAAATAAAACAAGAACCATCAGTGACCAATTCCCCACACCACAAACTGATGATAACTTCATAACGACAAATACACACTCTCTCTCCTCCTCCTCTCCACTCTCGGAGACGGACATTTCCAAACTTATCCTTTCCAATTATCCTACTACTTGTCCACTTGATCCTATCCACACTCACCTCCTTCAGGCAATTTCTTCTTCAGTCATACCTTCGCTCAACTGAGACTGCCCTGCTCTCGGTTACTGAAGCCCTGAGACTGGCAAGAGCAGCTTCCAAATCCTCAGTACTCTGGATCTGTCTGCTGCTTTTGACACAGTTAACCACCAGATTCTCCTGTCCACCCTCATGAAGATGGGCATCTCAGGAACCACACTCCAGTGCCATTCTATTATTTAATAATAATAAAAAAAATTTTTTTTTTAAACCTAGCTACGTGTACTGTGCTAGACTAACTGAGACTTGTCATGGCACTTGTATACTGTTGTTCTCTCGTTGGTCTGATTGCTTCTACAGTATAGAGCAAAGTAACAGGGATTCATATTGTAATATTTATTGTATATTCAAATCAATTTCTGATAGTAATACCAGATAAATTCAATTCAGTTCAAGTTTATTTGTATAGCGCTTTTCACAATACAAATCATTGCAAAGCAGCTTTTCAGAAAATTAAAGTTCTACAATATATTTAGTAGTAGCTTATCAGTGGTGACTGTCAAGTTGATGCAGATATGGCAGAAATGTATGGTAAAAATCAGTTAATGGCGTAATCAAACAGATAATGAACACTATTAACAGCAATGATTATATGTTGCAATCAAACTTAAGGCAAAATTAGGTAGTTCTGTTGTTTGAGGGTTGGCATCATCTCTTCTCAAGTGTTCTGGATCCAGACTGAAGCTTGTGAAATTCCTAGTTACCACGGGATGCAAATCCCGATTGTAGCATGATAGAAGGCTAGTTAGGTACACAGGAGCTAAACCATTTTGGGCCATACAAGTAGTAATATTTTGTAACTGATACGGAGCTTAATAGGAAGCCAGTGCAGAAACTGCAAAATTGGGGTAATATGATCTTATTTTCTTGACCTGGTAAGGACTCGCCCAGATTGTTGACTGTAGAGGATGTAAGCTGACCATATACAAGTGACCAAGAAAAGTGTTTGGCCTAAGTCACTGGTCCCTGTCTCCAAGATTTACTATAGGGACATGTACTACACCTTTGTCCACAGGCAAAATACATTTTGAGATTAGAATATTAGCAGGTAAAACACCCTCCTCACCTGTTGGTGGCTCCAAAAAAACAGAAGTGATAACACGAGCCATATTCTGACAGTAGTTTGTGGGGACCCACTGAAGGGAACCCACAGGAACTCGTATTGCAGATCCTACTCTTACAATTGCCTTCCCCACCAAACCAGTCCCTGCAGTCAGAGCTAGACTCTGGCATTCCAACAGGGCTCGTTTCCACTCCTTTCCTGCCTGCTGTACTGTAACAGAGGCAAATAAAATCTCCTTCATACTGGCAAAAAAGGTCTTGATAACAATTAAGAATATTCATACCAAGAAGGCCTGGAACTGAGAGCTTTTTTTTTGCTTTGTCAAGGAATCCTTAGGATCTCTCATGATTAGTACTCCCATCTTAAGGAGAACTCTACCCAAAACCTCAACCTCTAGCTCACCTTCAACTCAACCTTACTAAGACAGAACTGCTTGTGGTCCCAGCAAACCCATCTTTCATCACAGCAGCTCTATACAGCTGGGTTCATCAACCATAACTCCGTCCAGGACAGCCAGAAACCTAGGAGTTGTGATTGATGATCAGTTAAGCTTCACCGACCTCATTTCTACAATCCTGCAGATTTGCCTTATACAACATTAGGAAGATTAGTCCCTTCCTGTCAGAGCAAGCCACACAACTTCTTGTCCAAGCTCTTGTTCCTGGACTGTACCCAGCTGGTGGAATGACCTCAATTCGAACAGCTGAGTCTTTAGCCATTTAAAAAAAAAAAACATCTAAAGACATCTTTTTCGCCAGCACCTGACCAACTAATACTAGCACTTACCTATTCTATTCTGTTCTATTCCATTCTAATATAACGCCCAGATTGTTGACTGTAGAGGATGTAAGCTGACCATATACAAGTGACCAAGAAAAGTGTTTGGCCTAAGCCACTGGTCCCTGTCTCTAAGATTTACTATAGGGACATGTACTACACCTTTGTCCACAGGCAAAATACATTTTGAGATTAGAATATTAGCAGGTAAAACACCCTCCTCACCTGTTGGTGGCTCCAAAAAAACAGAAGTGATAACACGAGCCATATTCTGACAGTAGTTTGTGGGGACCCACTGAAGGGAACCCACAGGAACTCGTATTGCAGATCCTACTCTTACAATTGCCTTCCCCACCAAACCAGTCCCTGCAGTCAGAGCTAGACTCTGGCATTCCAACAGGGCTCGTTTCCACTCCTTTCCTGCCTGCTGTACTGTAACAGAGGCAAATAAAATCTCCTTCATACTGGCAAAAAAGGTCTTGATAACAATTAAGAATATTCATACCAAGAAGGCCTGGAACTGAGAGCTTTTTTTTTGCTTTGTCAAGGAATCCTTAGGATCTCTCATGATTAGTACTCCCATCTTAAGGAGAACTCTACCCAAAACCTCAACCTCTAGCTCCAAATAACCACAATACGGAATTTCCAATCCATTAGCAGTCTTTAACTGCAGCTAACTACATAGGTGTAGGGAAACTGGACTCAAAAAAACTCTCCGTGATCATAAGCAAGGCAAGGCAAGGCAAGTTTTTTTTATATAGCACATTTCATACACAATGGTAATTCAAAGTGTTTTACATAAAACAGTATTAATTTCGGATAACCAGGATGTTTAGATAACCTTGTCCTGTTTTTGTTTAGTCAAGTTTAAGTCAATGAAATGTATGGAACATTTTAGTCAGGTTTTAGTCAATGAAATCTTAGTCACATTTTCGTCATTCTGTATAATGTTTAAACTGATAAAAAAAAAATTTGCTCAAAATTATAAGCGTAATGATTGTTGTCATTTGAGAAATTTACTTTTGCATTTCAGGTATTGCACTTTCACCAGTAACCACAAATCAATAGAATGTGGACTCATACACTGTCAAGGTTCGCTGCCGGAAGGAACGCAGGAGGCGCAGAGAAGCATTAAACAGTCTTTTAATGAACAAACACGGGGGAAAATCCACAACAGGAATGAGGAATGACACACGAACATAACCTGTAGACCCGACAGAGACAGACTGCACAGACTAGGACTTAAATACATGGGGTAACAAGCTTAATTACGAGACACACCTGGATGACATAAACAATCAACACGAGGAAGAAACTGGGTCACGGGAAGCACATGGGGAGGAAAAACACCACAAAACAGTCCAGAATCCTGACATATCGCCCCCCTCCCGAAAGGCACTTCCTCGCGCTGTAGAACAACAGAGGGGGCACGGGGAGGTGGCTCAGGAGGAGGACGAACACCCAGGAGGGGGCTGGCAGACAGAGTCCAGGGAGGTGACGGATGAGGGAGGAGCCAGGGAGGAGACAGGAGGGACTTGGAGCAGGAAGGGCCAAGCAGGACCCAGGCTACAGCCATGATGGCGACCCATGGTGGAGCCGACGGAGGGAGGAGCCATGGTCGAGGAAGGGCTGACAACTCCAGG
>NW_015638612.1:67060-104560 GCF_001515625.1 Sinocyclocheilus rhinocerous
CACTTCCTCGCGCTGTAGAACAACAGAGGGGGCACTGGGAGGAGGCTCAGGAGGAGGACGGACACCCGGGAGGGGGCTGGCAGACAGAGTCCAGGGAGGTGACGGATGAGGGAGGAGCCAGGGAGGAGACAGGAGGGACTTGGAGCAGGAAGGGCCAAGCAGGACCCAGGCTACAGCCATGATGGCGACCCATGGTGGAGCCGACGGAGGGAGGAGCCATGGTGGAGGAAGGGCTGACAACTCCAGGGGGCCAACCAACGACGGCGGAGCAGGTGGTGGAGGAGCCCTAGGCGGAGACGGAGAGCCGATGAGCCAGGGCGAGGGGGAGGATCCAGAGGACCAAGGCGGAGCAGATGGCGCCAGCGACTGACGCGGAGGCGGGGATCCGAAAGGCCGCGGTGGAGCCGGAACGACAGAGGACTGAGGAGGAGCCAAAGGGATGGAGGAGCCTGACGGAGTCGGAGGGACGAAGCGCAGCTGGAGGAGTGGAGTCCCGAGGTGCAGGATGGTCGACGCCAGACCAAGGCAGAGCCGGAGGGACAAGGGAGTCTGGCGGAGCTAGTGGACTGCCGGGCCACGGCGGAGAGGAGGGAGCTAGGAGCCATGGTGGAGCTGATGGGTCCACGGACCGAGGCGGCAGGAGAGGGTGGGCGGGCATTTGTGAGCCTCTGGGCTTAACTTGGGACCAGGAGCCCTCTCAGGGCTGGACGTGGGAACAGGAGCCTTTTCTGGGCTAGACATGGGAACAGGAACTTTCTCTGGGCTAGACATTGGAACAGGAACTTTCTCACTATTGGACTGGGAAATGGGAGCCCACTCAGGGCTGGACGGAACCAGAGGAGAGTGGGCAAGTCGGCTTCCAGCTCTGTTTCCCAGTTTATAAGATCCCCCTCGAAGTCCAGCAGTTCCAGCTGTATAATCAGCTCACCCTCAGCCACGGTGCAGTGGGCGGAGCTCCAATCCGCGCTCTCTCTGTCCGCAGCATTCTCCCTCGTGGCGGACTCTGTTGCCGGCTCTCGCACCTTGACTGACGTCACTTGCAGCTCTGGCTCTGCGACCATCCGCAGCACTGTCGCTCCGTGCGGCGATGGCTCGTCGTTCGCAGTGGGCTCTGGCTCTCCGTCAGCGGTGGGCTCTGGCATGCGCTCTGTCCTACACTCTGATTGGCCGCTGTCCTCATTCCCAGAGGATGGCAGTCCACTTTTAGTCTTTGGTGACTTCAACATTCAACTGGACAAGCCTTATGCTACAGACTTCCATTCACTCCTTGATTCATTTGATCTCAAACGCCTTACAGTGGTAAGTGACAAGCACGCACAAATCAGGCAACCAACTTGACATAATTTACACACGCAGTTGTATTGCAGACAACATTATGGTAGAACCCCTACATATCTCTGACCATTTCTTCAATATATTTAAACTACATTTTGCTAACTGTGTGCCACCAACCCCTATACTGGTTACTTTTAGACAAAACCTACGCTCCCTTTCACCATCCCATCTTTCCTCTGTAGTATCCTCCTCTCTTCCCTCACGTATCCATTTCTCATCTCTGGATGTGAATGCAGCAACTGACACTTTATGCTCTACTTTAATCTCTTGTCTAGACTATATTTGCCATCTCTCCTCCAGGCCAGCACGGGCTGCCCCTTCTAACCCCTGGTTATCCGATGTTCTGCGTGAGCATCGGACCAAACTCAGGGCAGCATGTCAAAGAGGGTCCATTTCAAAGCTATATAATGCAATTGTATCTTTTCAGTCTATATCTATTAACTCACTTCGTATAATTTGGTCCCAAGACATTGGTATGAAATTAGATGAAGAGACTTGGGCAGAAATTATTATTCGGGTTAATTCCTCTTTTATTTGTGCTCGTCATGGAGTGATACAATGTAAAGTTGTCCATAGAGCACATTGGTCTAAGAGTAGACTGGCTCATATTAATCCTGCCATTGGCCCCGAATGTGATGGATGTCATTCTCGTCCTGCCACTTTAATAGATAGATAGATAGATAGATACTTTATTCATCCCAGTGGGAAATTCATTCACAAATTCCAACAGTATCCACAAACTTAGGCACAATGAGGTATATAATAACAAAGGCATGCAAAACATACTAAACAATTTATAGGTAATACATTTAAATGTAAGTCCTGTGTAAATTGTTTGTAAAAAGAGTCCTGTGCAAAACATAGTGAAGGGTACATAGTGAGTAGTATGTAGTATGGTCCAGAACAGTGAGGAATGTCAGCATTGACTTTTGAGGAAGTACAAGCAGCTCTGTCCTCTCCTACACAGAGCATCCGAGTTGGCAGTCCAGTCCACTTTCTCATCCAACTGCACTTCCAGGTATTTGTAAGTTTTTACAAACTCCACACAGTTGCTGTTAAAAATCACAGGGTCCGGTTGAGGCCTGGGCCATCTGAAGTCCACAACCATCTCCCTGATCTTGGTGGTGTTGAGGTGCAGATGGTTGAAGTCACACCATGCATCCTGTACTCCTTCTCCTGTCCATTCCTTATACAGCCCACTATCGCAGTGTCATCCATCAAAGTTGAGGTATACCTATGATGAAAATTACAGGCCTCTCTCATCTTTTTAAGTGGGAGAACTTGCACAATTGGTGGCTGACTAAATACTTTTTTTCCCCACTGTAATAACAAAGGCATGCAAAACATACTAAACAATTTATAGGTAATACATTTAAATGTAAGTCCTGTGTAAATTGTTTGTAAAAAGAGTCCTGTGCAAAACATAGTGAAGGGTACATAGTGAGTAGTATGTAGTATGGTCCAGAACAGTGAGGAATGTCAGCATTGACTTTTGAGGAAGTACAAGCAGCTCTGTCCTCTCCTACACAGAGCATCCGAGTTGGCAGTCCAGTCCACTTTCTCATCCAACTGCACTTCCAGGTATTTGTAAGTTTTTACAAACTCCACACAGTTGCTGTTAAAAATCACAGGGTCCGGTTGAGGCCTGGGCCATCTGAAGTCCACAACCATCTCCCTGATCTTGGTGGTGTTGAGGTGCAGATGGTTGAAGTCGCACCATGCAACAAAGTCCTGGATCAGTTTCCTGTACTCCTCCTCCTGTCCATTCCTCATACAGCCCACTATCGCAGTGTCATCCATCAACTTTTGCATGTGAAAGGACTCCGATATTGGAAGTCCGACGTGTATAGGGTGAACAGGACCAGGCAGAGCACAGTCCCTTGCAGCGCTCCCGTACTGCTGACCACAGTGTCAGTCCTGCATTCCCCCAGTTGCACGTACTGAGGACTGCCTGTCAGGGCAGCTCAGGGTGACTGGTTGAAGCATTCTGCTCTCCAGGGCATGGTTTGTTTGGGACTGGGATGATGCACGATGTTTTCCACAGCCAAGGGACCCTGTCCTGTTCTAGGCTTAGGTTGAAGATGCGCTGTAGAAGATCGCCCAGCTCAAATGCACAGGCCTTCAGTAGTCGTGGATACTCCATTTAAACCAGCTGTTTTGCTTGGACAAAGCCTCCTCAGCTCTCCGCACACCTGGGCTGCTGTGATCATGGGTGGGGGAACAATCTCCTCTGTGCTGTAGTTTCCTCCAGGGGGGACAAATAGAGCAAAGGAGGGTATGTGGGGTGCAGTGTTCTGAGGTGTTAACGAGTTGGGGTGGTCAAACCTGTTGAAGAATTTGTTCATCTGGTTCACTCTCCCCACATCTCCTTCAATGGTGTCCCTCTGCTTTGAGCTGCATCCGGTGATCATCTTCATCCCATCCCACACGTCCTTCATGCTGTTTTTTTGCAACTTCTGCTCCAGCTTCCTCTTGTACTGATCCTTTGCCTTCCTGAGCTGGACTCTGAGTTCCCTCTGCACGCGCTTAAGCTCCTGCTGATAACCGTCCTTAAAGGCCCTCTTCTTCTGGTTCAGATGACCCTTGGTGTCACTCGTAATCCAGGGCTTATTGTATGCATAGCTGCGTACAGTTCTTACTGGAACAAAAGTGTCCATACAGAAGTTGATGAAGTCAGTAGTGCAGTCAACAACCTCCTCGATGTTCCCAGTGTGCCTCAGTCTTAGTTTGTAGAGAGGCTGAACCAAGTTTGTGGTCTGCTTTCCCCAGTGCAGGGGAAATCCTTCACGTTTGCATACAGTAAATCAATAGTCCTATTTCCCCTGGTGTTACAGTCCACATACTGGTAGAAAGCAGGAAATGTATCCAGAGTCACATGATTAAAGTCCCCGGAGATTAACACAAGCACTTCGGGGTGCTGTTATCACGTGAGTTATTTATTTATTTCAGCCTGTAGGTGGAATCGGGAGGAGGGATTTCCCTGATCCACAAAAGTGGAATGACGTCATCTGGATTTTCTACTATATAAACTTTGATGGCGTCTTTCGCTGTTTGTTTGGGTCTCTCGCCTCATGGCGAGATCGCTCATCTCCTCTCTTCTCCTTGCAGGAGTGATCCTGTTTTCTGATTTTTAATTGTTTTTTTTCTTTTTGACATTAATTTTCAACATCTATTTTAAATATATTTGTTTGTCTTTTCAGTAGCAGGTTGTGGATTAATTTTTCTTAGTTCACGTTTTGTTATTTAGTTAGATCTAACGAGGTAAGCAGTGGCCCACAAGACTCACCTACTTTATTTTCCCCAGGAGCTAGGTAAGATCTCTCTAGGTGGTTAGGAGTAGTCAAGGTTTTCTGTTTTCCTAGCAGCATTATCTGTTTACTGTTATTATTTGTGTTAATCTTTTGTTCATTACAGTATATTTGTGGATAACTTTTTGTCTGTTTGTTCGTTTTGCATTTGGATTCATTCTTATGGCGTAAATAGTCATCAAAGCTTCATTCAGTCAACTGTGATTTTCTTATATGTTCGGTCCTTGCCTCTCTGATTAGATTTAACGAGCTGAAGTTGGTTTTGGGTCGTAACATCAAGTAATAGGGGCACAAACTTACGGCCAGAAGTTTAATGTCTCTGTAGCAGCTGGATATTTTGATGTTCACATTCCCATGATTACACCACCTTGTGTTCACGTATATAACGAGTCCTCCTCCTCTCCGCTTCCCGCAAGCTTTAGTGTCTCTATCTGCCCTGACTGTGCTGAAGCTGGGTAGCTCCACGTTAGCATACAGGATGCTAGTCGTGAGCCACGTTTCACAGAAGCACAACAAACGGCACTCTCTCTCGATCTTGACATTTTTCACCAGTGCAGCCATTTCGTCGATCTTGTTCGGCAGTGAGTTCACATTCCCCTTGATCACAGAAGGTACTGTAGGGCTAGTATCGCCACTTCTTCCTTAGCCGCTTAGCCTTTAGCTTAGCGTCGATCTTGACATTTTTCACCAGTGCAGCCATTTCGTCGATATTGTTCGGCAGTGAGTTCACATTCCCCTTGATCACAGAAGGTACTGTAGGGCTAGTATCGCCACTTCTTCCTTAGCCGCTTAGCCTTAGCTTAGCGCCAGCTCTGCAGCCATGACATGGCTTCCTCACCTCATCAGGTAAAATGGGGAATCACACCTGCATGGGACTTTGTTTTCAGTGCAAGCAGTTGATTTCTCGAATAAATGAGTTTTGGCGTGTGAGAATCCATATCCATAGGATAAATGATAATCAAAAACACAAAAAATCCATATCCATAGGATAAATGATAATGATAATAAATGTCACTCACGGCGGCGCCGGAAGATGATACTGAAAATAATACCCTCTCCTCTGTCTGTTTTCAATTCTCTTTCAGCTATTTCCTCGTTTAATACTCAACCCTCTCCTATCATTGGTCTATTTGGTGTCCTGCCTACTAATTATTCTTTGCCCCCACTATTTTGCTGCTTTTATTGCTTTCCTCACATTGCTATCCAGACGACAAATTTTGCTTAATTGGGAAATTCCCTAACCCCCTTCACACTCTTGGTGGATTAAAGACACCTTATATTTAATTAAAAACATTAGAAACTTGAAAAAATTAGACTTTCCTTTCACCGGCTGAGTACACCATTCTCTAAAATTCGGAAGCCCTTTGTAGCTTACATACAAACTCTGCAAACTCTTAGTTTTTCTGATTAAGGCCTTTTCATTCCAGCTGGTAAATTTCATTTTTGTATTGATTTGTATAATTCAGTTTTAAGTGCACCTAATATTTTGTCTCAGTATCTCCTAATTTTTCATTATCTTCTGATGAGAATGTACTTACTTAACTACTTCCGCTATTACTTTCACTTTTATCATTGTTATTTTTTTTATTTATTTATACATTTTTATTATTTGTTGTTTTCTTTCACCCTGAATGTATCTTAACAAATCATAAATAAATTATATATATATACAGTCAGTATATAGTGTTGAATCATTTACAGAATCTCACATATTAGATGTAGTTCAAACTCTTTCACTTCTAGTTATTTTTTAGCACAACATCCATATGTATTTCACCAAGAATTTAACTCTGAAATTTCATTTTTGTATTGATTTGTATAATTAAGTTTTAAGTGCACCTAATATTTTGTCTCAGTATCTCCTAATTTTTCATTATCTTCTGATGAGAATGTACTTAACTACTTCCGCTATTACTTTCACTTTTATCATTGTTATTTTTTTTATTTATTTATACATTTTTATTATTTGTTGTTTTCTTTCACCCTGAATGTATCTTAACAAATCATAAATAAATTATATATATATACAGTATATATATAGTGTTGAATCATTTACAGAATCTCACATATTAGATGTAGTTCAAACTCTTTCACTTCTAGTTATTTTTTAGCACAACATCCATATGTATTTCACCAAGAATTTAACTCTGAACATCCTTGATATGTTTTATTATTTGTATTTGAATATGTCTGATTTAACCATGAGAATGGGACTTTTATTTTGGAGGGGAGATATGACATCATAAGGCTGTGCCTCGGTCCTGCTCTTTTGTGATTTGGCTGAAGAAAGGTTTGTGTTTTGAGCTTTTGAAGTGTTCCAAACTGTTCAGGCAATTTTATGCTTCTAACGAGAAC
Organism: Sinocyclocheilus rhinocerous; assembly: GCF_001515625.1. NCBI lineage: Eukaryota > Metazoa > Chordata > Actinopteri > Cypriniformes > Cyprinidae > Sinocyclocheilus > Sinocyclocheilus rhinocerous. Next base: position 74,059 of record NW_015638612.1, read on the forward strand.
TCTTAAATGTATGTTTCATTACTGAATGTAACATTGTAATGCTTTGTATAACATTTTTGAACTTTTTTTTAGCAAAGTGCATCTAGACACGTAACACATTTGGATTTATTTTCTTTCTGTTAATTATTCTCATCTTGTCCAAAAGCAGGGCCGGCCCTGGCCAATTTGTTGGCCTAGGCAAGATGTTACCTGGTGCCCCTTGCCTCACATTAACATTAGTGAATATTAACTAACTTGAACTGACAATGAACAATACATTTGTAACAGTATTTATTATTTTTGTTAGCGTTAGTTATTGACAACTAACCTTTAAATAGTTTCCAGTGAAACTATAAAAATGTAGGTGCTGCCTAAGTCACTTTATAAATTAAACACAAAACTGTATTCATTTGAACACTTCTCTAGCACACAGTAGGTTACTGTATGAATATCTTTGTATTATTCATCTTCAACTTCTACTGTATGATTATCTTCAAAATAAATGTGAAACGTGTTCGATTTCCAGTAGCTGGCAGCAATGTTCTACTAGCCCATTCTAATGTTACCATCACCAGGAATTATACTGAGAAACATACATCTTTAAAGTGAATTTTTCATTAATTTTACTAGTTTAATAAGCCCAGTTATATACAAACATTACTAAATTAGCCAATTCAAATAAAAAATACAATAAATCCCCAAAAACTTCACAACTATAGTGTAAAACGTGATGTCATATTACACAAAAAATGACACTTATGTTACAAAATCATGGATCTTTGGAACTCCAGACATTGTTATTACCCTATTTTAAACTTTTAGACTATAGGCTTTCTAGACTAGGCCAACATAAAGTTTGTTCACAAACTTTTACCACATCTAGAGCCCTTAAATGCGTATGCTACCTTATGTCTTTAGCGAACCGGGAGATCATTCACTAGCTTCTCCCTTCTTCATTTTTTATTTTTTTATTTACATATCTGATGACTCAGTAAGTGCAATGCATCTTTATTCCTCGAGGTGGCACTGTTTGATACACAATGACGACGTGATGTTTCACTCATAATTACCGCAGGCATAAAACAAAAGAATATCATCAGCAAAAACTGAACTGGTTTGAATGGCTTTACTGCAGAAAAAAAAAGAAATTAATAAAATTATTTAAAAAAAATAAATTTAAAAAAGGGATCGGCGGCGCCCCTAGCATTTGCCTATTTCGCCTATGCCATGGGCCGGCCCTGCCCTCAAGCTATTCTAGGTGTATATGACTTTCTTCTTTCAGACGAACACAATCAGAGTTATTTAAAAAAAATATCCTGGCTGTTCCAATCTTTATAATGGCAGTGAATAGGGGGTGAGATTTGGACAATCATTTGCATTTGACTTACATTAACTTCTGTGACATAGTGCACACTCCTATGATGTGCTACGCAACACTACGCATTCTAAGCACATGAGCTGCGTAGCACATCATAGGAGTGTGCACTACGTCACGGAAGTTAACGCAAGTCAAATGCGAATCTGCATGTCTCCAGAAGCTAGTTGTTTTGTTTATTAAGTTTTAAATAAGGATATTTGTCTTACACAATGTGTCTTACACATTGATTCAATTCAGAAGGCCTTTATAGAGTACTTCCGGTTGGTGTATTCTGGCGCATGTGGCCTGTTTTACACCTTCATCCGGGCGTTGTCCGTCAATCTCGTCGGAAATACATTCATCGTGGGTCCCGGCGAAGCTACAGCATTGATGCTACAAATCCAATACGGTCCTTTTGGTCATACAAGGAGATCTACACGGACTACGGATCACAGCGTGCTTACTAGCCTTGCCAGATCGGGTAAAAGTAACAATGGCAAATCAAAGTTCTCAGTTGAATTATTTAAAATCCGATCCCTTTCAAATAAAGGCCCTCTGGTCCACGACATCCTCACTGAATGTAAGTTTGATTTTTTTGTGTCTGAGACTTGGCAGCGGCCTGATGACTTTCTACACCTGAATCAGTCGGTCCCCTCAGAATATGTCTATGTTTGTAAACCCTGTGATTCTGGTCGGGGAGGGGGACTTGCGATTATACATAAAGAAGTGGAGAGTAACTGTGCCTACATCTACCTCATTTGAATCTACTGTTCTTAAGATTAATGGTTCAACACCTATCATCCTTGCTACTCTATATCGGCCTCCTAAGACAAACTCAAAACTTTTTTTTATGCTCCATGTCTCCTACTGTGATTATGTTGGGTGATTTTAACATCCATATCGATAATGTTGACAGTCCACTTACAAGGGAATTTACATCGTGTCTCGATAGTTTTGGTATACAGCAATATGCCAATACTCCTACTCACTCTAAGGGACATACTCTTGATCTTATTTGCTGCTCTGGAATAACTCCTCATCATTCTTGATTTTCTGGTGCCTTTCAATGTTTATGCTACATTGTCTAAGGTTAATGTAAGACGCTCTGTCACTTTCCGTAACATCAAGTCTATTGATATACCTGCTTTTGCTGATGATTTAGCTAATTTTGCCAGCGAAGTTGATTCATCCACTGTGGAGGACATGGTTGCTGCTTATAATGATGGTCTTTGTGAGATTTTAGATGTGTATGCTCCTTTGAAAACCCGGACTGTTTCTTTTACCCACTCAGCTCCTTGGTATACTCCTGAATTGCATCAACTTAAGGCTAAAGGCTGTCGCCTTGAACGCTTGTATGCCGGTCTTCCGGATCATAAATAAAGAAGTGGAGAGTAATTGTGCCTACATCTACCTCATTTGAATCTACTGTTCTTAAGATTAATGGTTCAACACCTATCATCCTTGCTACTCTATATCGGCCTCCTAAGACAAACTCAAAACTTTTTTTTATGCTCCATGTCTCCTACTGTGATTATGTTGGGTGATTTTAACATCCATATCGATAATGTTGACAGTCCACTTACAAGGGAATTTACATCGTGTCTCGATAGTTTTGGTATACAGCAATATGCCAATACTCCTACTCACTCTAAGGGACATACTCTTGATCTTATTTGCTGCTCTGGAATAACTCCTCATCATTCTTGATTTTCTGGTGCCTTTCAATGTTTATGCTACATTGTCTAAGGTTAATGTAAGACGCTCTGTCACTTTCCGTAACATCAAGTCTATTGATATACCTGCTTTTGCTGATGATTTAGCTAATTTTGCCAGCGAAGTTGATTCATCCACTGTGGAGGACATGGTTGCTGCTTATAATGATGGTCTTTGTGAGATTTTAGATGTGTATGCTCCTTTGAAAACCCGGACTGTTTCTTTTACCCACTCAGCTCCTTGGTATACTCCTGAATTGCATCAACTTAAGGCTAAAGGCTGTCGCCTTGAACGCTTGTATGCCGGTCTTCCGGATCATAAAGTATTATATGCTCATCATATGCACGATTATAAGGACGCTATCACAAAGGCCAAGTCTGAATTTTATACTAATTTATTTAAGGCAAGGGAAGGGGATACTCGATTTCTTTGTGCAACTGTCAATAAGCTTCTGCAGTCTCCCGAACCTTTACCATCTTATATGTACTCCACTAATGTATGTAAAACTTTTATGGACTATTTTAATATAAACATTCAAAATATCCACAAGCAAATACTTTCAAATAATGTTGATAGTGATAGTTTAGATGTATCTCTTATTAAATCTACACTTCCTACCTTTGCTACCTTTAATCTTCCTACCACTGATGAGATAACTTCTATTATCCAGAAATCTTAATCTACTACTTGCCATCTCGATCCTCTTTCGACACACTTAGTCAAAGCATGTTTATTCTCTCTGTCTTCTTTAATCACTGGGATTATTATTTCTTTGTTGTCTTCTGGTATTGTTCCTTCATCACTTAAAACAGCTACAATAACTCCTATTCTGAAAAAAAAGCACAAAAAAAAACAGTAGAAGATCCAACTAATCTTGAGAACTTTCATTCAATCTCAAACTTACCGTTTATTTCTAAAATATTAGAAAAGATAGTCGCAGCTCAGATTGCAGACTTTATGTCTGATAATAAACTGTTTGAAAAATTTCAGTCTGGTTTTCGGCCACTTCATAGTACAGAAACCGCGTTAGTCAAAATTACCAATGATTTGCGTAGGGCAGCGGGTTCTGGACAGTTAACATTACTTACCTTTCTTGATCTGAGTGTGGCCTTCGATACAGTCTCACATAACATCTTACTAGGCAGGCTGGCCTCCCTGGGAATTACGGGTACCTGTCTGTCCTGGTTTAGATCGTATCTCTCTGGACACACTCAGTTTGTCCAACTCAAAAATATAAATCTGAATCATCAAATGTTACCGCAGGTGTCCCCCAAGGTTCAGTCTTGGGCCCTTTGTTGTTTATTATTTATTTGCTGCCTCTGGGACAAATTTTTAGGAAATTTGGTATCCATTTTCATTGTTATGCAGACAACACCCAACTTTATATGTCTTCTTTACCTACTTCTGTTTTTCCTTCACCTTCTCTGTTAAGCTGTCTAGCTGAAATAAAAACCTGGTTTTCGTCTAATTTTCTGAAACTTTATAGCGACAAAACTAAAATTCTTCTTGTAGCGTCCAGGTCTAATTTGGCAAAATCTTCTAGTGTTTCTGTGTCTATTGATCAGTCTATAGTTTTTCCTTCATTACAGGTGAAAAGTTTGGGTGCCATCCTTGATAGTACACTATCTTTTGAAACTCACATTAATAATACTGTACGATCTGCCTACTTTTACTTATGAAAAATAAACCATCTTCGTCCTTTTTTAACAACAAATACTACTGCTGTTCTTGTGCATTCCTTGGTTATGTCACGTCTAGATTATTGCAATTCTTTACTTTTTGGTCTTCCTTCAAAACTCTTACATAAGTTGCAGTTGGTACAGAATTCAGCTGCACAAATTATTACTAGATCCTCTCTCGTAGAGCATATTTCACCTGTTCTTTGCCATCTGCTTTGGCTTCTGGTCAAATATCGTATCAACTTCAAAATTTTGCTTCTTACCTACAAAGCTCTTAATAATCTTGCTCCTCCTTATCTTTCTGATCTTCTTCAAATCTACACTCCTGCACGTACCTTGAGATCCTCTTCATCTGTTTTTCTGAGTCAACCGCGTATTAATCTGAACAGCATGGGGTCAAGGGCCTTTAGTTATGCTGCCCCTTATTTGCGGAACGCCCTTCCCCAGGACAAACGCAACAGCGATAGTTTTCCCACTTTCAAATCTCGTCTTAAAACTCATTTATTTAAGCAGGCTCATTTTTGATTACATATATGTGGATCAATGATTATGAATGTTTTAATTTATTTTACTGTTTCTTGTTTTGTATGGATTTGGTGCTGTATGTTTTTTTTTTTTTTGCATTGTAAGGTGACCTTGCGTGCTATGAAAGGCGCCTATAAATAAAATGAATTATTATTATTAATCTCTTGGAGCTGTGTGAAGTATGTTTTTATGATCGCTGGATGATTTTTGAGCTTGAAAATCTACAATAATAAAGCTTGGAAGATGCAGGGTATTTTTATTTATTTTTAATAATTCTGATTGTGTTCATCTGAAAGAAGAAAGTTCTATACACCTAGGATGGCTTGAGGGTGAGTAAATCATGGGGTAATTTTCATTTCTGGGTGAACTAACCTTTTAACTTGTATTTGTCTCTATTCACCTTAGACCTGAAGGTGCTGAAAGAGGAGAGTCAAGAACTGAATGAAAATGAAGACAAGTACCTGGTTGAGAAAAATCCTGATTTCTTAACGGAAGAAAAATATTTTAGCTGCTCGCAGACTAAAGAGACTTCCACACGAAAAAGAGCTCAGAAGACAGGAACTAGAGGTTTCTCCTGCCAACACTGTGGAAAAAGTTTTACTCAAAATGAAACCCTTAAAAGACACATGGGAATTCACACTGGAGAGAAGCCTTTCACATGCAAACAGTGTGGCAAGGGCTTCAGTGAAATGGGACACCTTGAAGGCCACATGAGAATTCACACTGGAGAGAAGCCTCACGCCTGCAAATTGTGTGGAAAGAGCTTCACTGAAAAAAGAAACGTAAAACTCCACATGAGCGTTCACACTGGAGAGAAGCCATTCACTTGCCAACAGTGTGGGAAGAGTTTTACGCAAAAAGGACATCTTAAAAGCCACATGAGAATTCACTCCAGTGAGAAGACATTTACGTGCCAACAGTGTGGAACGAGTTTCACTGAAAAAGGAAACCTTAAAAAACACATGACAGTTCACACTGGAGAGAAGCCTCACGCCTGCAAATTGTGTGGAAAGAGCTTCACTGAAAAAAGAAACGTAAAACTCCACATGAGCGTTCACACTGGAGAGAAGCCTTACACCTGCGAACAGTGTGGGAAGAGTTTCACACAAAAAGGACATCTTAAAAGCCACATGAGAATTCATACTGGAGAGAAGCCTTATACATGCACTCAGTGTGGAAAGAGCTTCACTGAGAAAAGAAACGTAAAACTCCACATGAGCGTTCACACTGGAGAGAAGCCTTTCACTTGCCAACAGTGTGGGAAGAGTTTCACACAAAAACAACAACTTAAAGTCCACATGAGAAGTCACACGGGAGAGAAAGCTTTTACTTGCCAACAGTGTGGAAAGAGCTTCACTGAAAATGTACACCTTAAAGTCCACATGAGAAGTCACACTGGAGAGAAGCCTTACACCTGCCAGCTGTGTGGAAAGAGCTTCTCTCAAAGAGGACATCTTAAAGTCCACATGAGAGTTCACACTGGAGAGAAGCCTTACACATGCACTCAGTGTGGAAGGAGCTTCACAACAGAAATAAACCTCAGGTATCACATGAGAGTTCACACCGGAGAGAAGCCGTTCACATGTGATCAGTGTGGAAAGAGTTTCAAACAAAAAAAATCCCTTAACTGTCACTTGAGTTCACCCAAGAAGTGTGGAAAAGGTGTCAGCCTAAACCAGGGGTCAGCATCCTTTATGTCATGAAGTGCCATTTTTAAGTTTACTAGTTAATCCCTGTGCCACAACCTGTGTCCCCCCCATATGTATAAATGCACAAACTTGTTCAGTTTGCACATCGGCTTGCTGAAGATACTCAGCTACTCCTCTGTGGAGGGCCAGATCTGTGGTGATGTGTGTTGCAGTAGTGCTGTCACATCCGGTTACTGCAAGCCGTTATAACACACTCTGCCATGTTTATTTTTTTTTTACATTTTGAGAGGAGAACATTTCACATATGTGACTTCAACAACCAGATGCATTTTGTCCAGTTTCATCTGGAATGTGGAAAAATGCTCTCTCTTTCGGAGGGACAGTGGCCCTCCAGTACTGAGTTTTGAGAACCCTGGCCTAGTGGTTAACACACTGATATATGGTGCAACTGTGCCTCCGGTGACCAATGTTCGAATCCTGACTCGCAGTCCTTTTCCGATCTCGTTCCCCTCTCTTCACCCCCATGCTCATTCTCTACTGTCCTGTCCTTAAAAAGCCCAAAAAACAAGGACTCTGTATACTTGGTTGAAGTTTATGGCATTAACTATATACTGCAGAACAAGCTGTAAAGCCCAAGACACACTGCACGATTTTCGGCGTCGTGAAACAATTGTGGCTTTTTCTGTGATCATGGCTCCTAAACGGTGGTTCTGTGTCGTATAGTGAGAGAGGTTCAAATGACGACCGTTGTCACGGTCTTGCGACCAAAGATAGCCAACGATACAGCATGATAATCGCACAGTGTGTTTGTGTAACCCCTCTCCCCCGGGTCCTCACCGCCACACCTCGTTCTCGTTCCGAGTGGGTCTCGAACCCGGGTCTCCGGCATGAGAGGCGGACGCACTAACAAGGAGGCTAAAGATTGCAGCCTCTAGCATCAGTCGCTAGTACGTCTCTTGAGATCAGGGAGTGAGGTTTACCTGCACAACACCTACTCGCTGGCCTCCGTTACACTCACTCCCATCCGGGTCACGGCACCAATGTAACCCCTCTCTCCCGGGTCCTCACCGCCACGTTCCACGATCCACGTTTACTGACCAACCAATAGAAATGCGACATGGCGCTAAAACATAAAACTGCTTACCTCAAGCGCTTATCCCTTCCGTTTTCGCCGCTTCCACTTTTATTCAGTACACATAAAAACTACAACTGCTAAAGTGTTATTTATCATGCTCTTTTTGTTTACCACTAGCACATGCTGATGATGTTTTATTCTTCTATAGAAACGTGCGTCGTAGCCTACGAGTCAATAGGTGTCATTGTCGTACAGTCTACTCGCATGTCGTAGCCAAGTTTATTAAATCCATGTCGCACAGTGTGACATGCAATGATCTTAGAGGATTGCTAAAATCGTGCAGTGTGTCTCGGGCTTAAGTTGTCAGTAACTTAATAAAACGAGGAAGCCTCAACATGTAGATCTGTATGCAGGTGGGAGGTACTTGATCAGAAATGAAATGCATACACCTCTCTCTTATTATTGTATACCGCCTAAATGATTACTCATTCAAAGTTCCCATCTTTTTGTACTATTATGTAGTTTGTTGGTTTCCATAACAGAAATAAAATGGACACACGTGTGTCACAGAAACAAAGAAAATTAGAAATTGAAGTGGTTTTATTTTGCATTTACATTCTTGTGACATTTTATATTATATTGCTGTTAGGAACACTTAAAAAGGTTGATCTTTATTATTTAACAAACTTCTTGATGTTTGTTTGCTTATTTCAGACATGTTTTATAAAATTGTACAAGTAAGCCCCATACAGCTGAAAACACACAAACAAGTCATAGAATTTCCTCTGTGGTCCTTTTTTTATGTCCAATAAAAACTATTATTTGCATGTGTTTATCAGGTTTTTTTTTTTTAAAGAAATCCCTATTAGGTTATATGGCACATGTCTTCACTCAAGTTTGTCACTACACTCATCTACTATAAGGAATGTAAATCAGGGAGGACACACTCAATCACAATTAATTTTGCCAGTTGATAGGCAATGGTAAAAGTAACATTTTACAAAAAGTTTTTTTTGTTTTTGTTTTTTTTTGAGTCTGTGGCCCTATAAAAAAAAAGTTTAATTACATGGACAAATGTTTGTTAAATTAAACATTGTTAAATCTATTTCTAAAAAAAAGTTCAAATAAAAGATCAAATAAAACATAAAGTGTGTAGCCATTTACAAAATCTCACAGATTATTTTCATTCAACAACCCGATAAGTGTCGGGTCCCCGCCATGATAGCAGCAACATTCACAAATGTTTACAGAACAAGCGGGAACCCAGTGTGCCTGTAGTTTTCTCTATTTCTGTGTTATCACGTGATAGAAAGTCTAAGGCCTTCTCAAGCCGTACGGCTGACATTAGTCACATTTAAATCCAGACTCAAAACTCGTATGTTTAGCTGTGCATTTAGTGAATAAGCACTGTGCGACGTCCTAACTGATTGCACTGTATTTTATGTACAATCTTTTTCTATTCTTAACTGTTTTAATTAATTTAAAATCAATTTAAGGTTATTTTTAATTTCCTTGTTTTATTGTTGTGACTATTTTTTATGATTATTTTAATTCCATTTATGTAAAGCACTTTGAATTATCAGTGTATGAAATGTGCTATATAAATAAACTTGCAAAAAAATTAATATATAAATATAAATATGTATTTCATCAATAATTTAACTCTGAACATCGTTAATATGTTTCATTATTTGTATTTGAACATGTCTGCACATTTCTGATTTTAGTGTGAGATTGGGACTTTTATTTTGGAGGGGAGATATGACATCATAAGGCTGTGCCTGGCTCCTGCTCTTTTGTGATTTGGCTGAAGAAAGGTTTGTGTTTTGAGCTTTTGAAGTGTTCCAAACTGTTCAGGCAATCTTATGCTTCTAACGAGAACTCTTAAATGTATGTTTCATTACTGAATGTAACATTGTAATGCTTTGTATAACATTTTTTTTTTTTTTAGCAAAGTTCATCTGCACATGAGTAACACATTTGGATTTATTTTCTTTCTGTTAATTATTCTCATCTTGTCCAAACTCACAGAAAAACATCCACATGACACACTATTCTAAAGATGGCGTTTATTAAAGAGGAGAGTGAAGACATTAGGATTGCAGAAGTATTCAGCATCAAACATGAAGATACTGAGGAACAAACAGGTTGGTTTCTTTCTCAAAGCTGAACTCAGTCAATTGATTCTTATTCACAGTACAGCTCTACAGAAATGAATGATATTTCTGAAGAATGTCATATGATTTTCCTAATTCTGGCTTTTATTTGGCCTGGAGTGTAGGCTAAAGGGATAGTTCACCCAAAAATGAAAATTACCCCATAATTTGCTCACGCTCAAGCTATCCTAGGTGTATATGACTTTCTTATTTCAGACGAACACAGAGTTATTTTAAAAAAATATCCTGGCTCTTCCAAGTTTTATAATGGCAGTGAATAGGGGGTGGGGGAGATTTTGACGGTCATTCCCATTTGACTTGTGTTAAAGTGCCCCTATTATGGGTGATGAAAGGTTCATATTTTGGTTTTGGGAGTTCCCAACAACAGGTTGACATGCATGCAAGGTCAAAAAACACTTTCATTGTCTTATAATATGCATTTATTTTTACCTTACTTGCTCAACGACTCCCAAATGATTCATTTTTCCAAACCCCTCCTTTGCGTGACGCTAATCTGCGGTGATTGGTCGATTGGTCTCATTTTCATTTCATCATGACTGTAATGCCTGATAAAGCAGCGTTTGTGAGCGCAGTGCTGCTTTGTGTACAGCGTTACCGGGGAAATATCTATTTTACCGCTCCACCTAGTGGCAAAGAATGAATTCTTTGTGTGGGAAGTCGTGGCCTAATGGTTAGAGAGTTGGACTCATAACCCAAAGGTTGCGGGTTCGAGTCTCGTACCGGCAGGGATTGTAGGTGGGGGGAGTGAATGTACAGCGCTCTCTTCCACCTTCAATACCACGACTGAGCTGCCCTTGAGCAAGGCACCGAACCCCCAACTGCTCCCCGGGCGCCGCAGCATAAATGGCTGTCCACTGCTCCGGGTGTGTGTTCACGGTGTGTGTGTGCACTTTGGATGGGATAAATGCAGAGCACTAATTCCGAGTATGGGTCACCATACTTGGCCACATGTCACATGTCACTCACTCACTCAAAGAATGAATTTACATTTTCATTCAGACCAACGCAAAATGACCAACAATTGGGCGGGCAATATGCTAATGTTTCATGTTGACGTCAACATGATACGGCTTGGGATTCGTTTTAAAAACGACTGGTTTCAATGATTCAGAGTCGACTCTTTTTTTTGAGAGACAATAACTTTATACACGGTGCACTTTCAGATTTAAAACTTGGCAGGATGTTTTCATTCACTTAGAGCTGTGCTACATGAGCTGTGCATGAAAGGTTATTTTCAAAAATCCATAATAGGGGCACTTCAACTTCCGTGACGTAGTGCACACTCCTATGATGTGCTACACAACACTACACATTCTAAGCACATCATGAGCTGCGCAGCACATCATAGGAGTGTGTACTACATCACAGAAGTTAACGCAAGTCAAATGCGTATCTGCATGGCTCCAGAAGCTAGTTGTTTTGCTTTATGAAGTTTTAAATAAGGATATTTGTCTTACACACATGCAGTGATTCACTTCAGAAGGCCTTTATTAACCTCTTGGAGCTGTGTGAAGTACGTTTTATGATCGCTGGATGATTTTTGAGCTTCAAAATCTCATCTCCCATTCACTACAATTATAAAGCTGGGAAGACGCAGGGTATTTTTTTTTTTATAATTCTGATTGTGTTTGTCTGAAAGAATAAAGTCCTATACACCTAGGCTGGCTTGAGGGTGAGTAAATTATGGGGTAATTCTCATTTTGGGGTGAACTAACCTTTTAACTTGCATTTGTCTCTATCAGACCTGAAGGTGCTGAAAGAGGAGAGTCAAGTACTGAATGAAAATGAAGACAAGTACCTGGTCGAGGAAAATCCCGATTTCAAAATGGAAGAAAAATATTTTAGCTGTTCGCAGACTAAAAAAACTTCTACACGAATAAGCGCTCAGAAGACAGGAACTAGAGGTATCTCCTGCAAACACTGTGGAAAAATGTTTACTCATAATGGAAAGCTTAAAAAGCACATACAAATTCACACTGGAGAAAAGCATTATGCATGCACTCAGTGTGGAAAGAGTTTCATTGAAAAAGGAAACCTTGAAAAACACATGACAGTTCCAGTGGTGTATAAAGTACCTGAAAGCCATACTCAAGTAAAAGTACAGATATCTTACCAGAAAATGACTTGTAGAATCATCACTGAATCATTTATTCAACCGATTCGTTCAAAAAGCTGATTCATTCAATAAGTAAACACCATTGCTCAAAAAGACACAAAACAGTGCTGTGATCTTTGTTTGGAACTATTTTTGTTGGCAAAATTGAGCAAAAACAAGCAATATTATGTCTAAAATGTAAATCACTTATTGCTAACTTTACTGTACTTGTATTAAATTATCATTAAATGTGTTATCATGCTGATATGTGAAGAAAAACGGTACTCTTTGTGTGATATAGATTGTTAACTATATTAAATTATATAAATATATAAAGCATACAGAAGCATTTTTGCCATCTACAATTTTGAATGCCTTGAATTTACAATTTTAATAGACTAATAAATCATGTGCATGCACTCTCTGTGTGTGATTTGGTGATATAGCCTACTTGATAATGTCAGATTTCACATCATTACAACAACACATACCATATTATCACAGACGATATACTGTATATCGCTGTCACAGTCACCAGTTCTGTCACCTAATCTGAACTACATTTCAGAATCAGAATTCGCTTTATTCGCCAAGTGTGCGCAAACACACGAGGGAATTTTTTTTAAATTTTTTTTAAAGAAGCTCTTGGTACATACATGCATACATACATGCATACATATATATATATATATATATATATATACATACATATCTGACATGATATGACAAGAAACATTTAAATAAGACTTAATAAATAATGTGTATGAATCTGGAACAGAAGATTTATGTACAGATTTGTGCATTATTTACATGAGAGAGAAGCAATAATTAGAGATGGAGAATGAATTACAGGCATGAATTACAGAACACAGGTAATAAATCCTGTGTTAGCTGTTTAGGCTGGAGATGGCATGGGGGAAAAACATTTGATATGCCTAGATGTTCTAGCGCACAGAGATCTGTAGCGTCTGCTGGAGGGGAGAAGTGCAAACAGGTTGTGTCCGGGGTGAGAGGGGTCTATGAAGATGTTACCTGCCCGTTTCTTCACTCTGGAGTTGTACAAGTCCTGAAGGTTGGGCAGGTGCACACCAATGATCCTTTCTGCTGTCCTAACAATCCGTTGCAGTCTTCTTATATCTGATTTGCTGACCCAAACCAGACAGTTATAGAAGAGCAAAGAACCGACTCAATAACAGCTGAGTAAAACTGTCATCTGCGCTTGTGGTAGGTTTAACTTTTTCAGTTGACAAAGGAAGTACAACCTCTGCTGAGACTTTTTCACAATGGAGTCAATGTGAGTGTCCCACTTCAGGTCCTGAGAGATGGTGCTTCCCAGGAATCTGAATGACTCCACTGCAGCCACAGTGCTATCCATGATGGTAAGTGGGGGGAGTGCAGGGGAGTTCCTCCTGAAGTCTACGATCATCTCCACAGTTTTGAGCGTGTTGAGCTCCAGATTGTTGTGACTGCACCAGACAGCCAGCTGCTCAACCTCTTGTCTGTAAGCAATCATCGTTTCCCATCATCCCTCCTGCTGCTCACCTGCTCGTTGTCACCAATCATCCAGTCACGATCACCAGCTGTTTCTCATTCCACCTGCACTGGTTAAAAGGACTCACCACACACACACAGATTGTCTAGTCTCGTCTAAGACCTTCCAGATATTCGCCTTGGATTGTTACTCACCTGAAGCCAACTTACCTGTTGTTTGTTTGCACTCCCAAGTCTCCTATCGCCGATCTCCAGCGCCCAGTTCCTTATCTCCAGTCATCAGCTCTGTGTCTCCATCTCCAAGTTTCATGTGCTCTTCCTACAAGAAAGGAAAGGAAAGATTTTACCTCTTCATCAAGTCCTGTAAACTATGCTTATCTGATCACCTATTGCCTTATTGATGCTGTTGTGTTAAATGAAGCCTGTTTGGAACGTTATTCATCTCTCTGGTCTGTGTACCCCTGACAGAAGACTAGACCACCAGCAGACAACAGCAGTATGAGCTCCATTGTTGATCCGGCCACCCGGTACTGGTGGTTTATTCTATCGAGCCAACTCCAGTCCCAAGTCCTCTCCAGTGTGTGAAATTTTCAGACCAGGGCCAATAGTTTTCCCTCGACCCCGGAAAATGGTTTCTAACAGCGCCGACTTGGGGGCGAAAGTGGCGGATCCTGCGGTTATTTCTCTCTGGAAGGCCCTGAAGAAATTTTCCCCTCTCAGCTTCCATTATCCAAAATCTCGTCCAGTCAGTACCTCCATGCCAGAGTTCCATCCCGTCATAGCTGCCGCACCTGTGCCTCCATTCAAAAGGGCCGTCGCACATGAGACTTCATCCAAAATGGCTGCCGCACTTGTGCCCCTGGGAGTACTGGTGGAATATGATGGGATGTCTTGGAGCCCAGAAATGGCTCCAGCCCCCAAACTCAACCCAGATTTTGCTCCTGTCCCCGAACTCCATCCAGAGGTGACTTCTACTCCCGAGTACAGTCCAATAAAGGCTCCAGAATGCTCTCCAGAGTCTGCTCCAGAATGCTCTCCAGAGTCCAGCCAGGAGCCCACTCAATTAGCAGAGCTCGGACAGGAGCCCGGCTCTCCTTCATCTCCGCTGGTCTGGGATCCAGAACAAGGCCATGAAGGCCCATACGTCGTGGTTTCCTGAATTATCGGCGCTGCCATGGCCCCCTGAATGGCCGGCGCCTCCATGGCCTCCTGGATGGCCAGCTCCTCCTTGGCTCCCTGAATGGCCGGCACCTCCCTGGCTCCCTGAGTTGCCGGCGCCGCCCTGGAGGTGTCCTAACATGCACACACCACCCTTTTCACCTGTTTGTCGACTGCCACAGCTCCAGGACGCCCACTCTCTCTCCCTGGTTGGATTCCTTTTGGCGTGAGGTCGCGCCTTCCGGGAGGGGGAAGTACTTTCACAGTCACCAGTTCTGTCACCTAATCTGAACTACATTTTCCATCATCCCTCCTGCTGCTCACCTGCTCGTTGTCACCAATCATCCAGTCACGATCACCAGCTGTTTCTCATTCCACCTGCACTGGTTAAAAGGACTCACCACACACACACAGATTGTCTAGTCTCGTCTAAGACCTTCCAGATATTCGCCTTGGATTGTTACTCACCTGAAGTCTACATACCTGTTGCTTGTTTGCACTCCCAAGTCTCCGATCTCCAGCATCCAGTTCCTTATCTCCAGTCATCAGCTCTGTGTCTCCATCTCCAAGTGGCATGTGCTATTCCTAAAAGAAAGGAAAGGAAAGTGTTTACCTCTTCATCAAGTCCTGTAAACGTGTGTGTGTGTGTGGCTCCTCACCTGTCTGTTCTTCCTCCAGCTCCATCTGCTATGCTTATCTGATCACCTATTGCCTTATCAATGCTGTTGTGTTAAATAAAGCCTGTTTGGAACGTTATTCATCTCTCTCTGGTCTGTGTACCCGTGACAATCGCACACCCCAGACTCGACTTGAGTACAGATACTTAAGTACTGTAACGAAGTATTATTACTTTGTTACATTACACCACTGGACAGTTCACACTGGATAGAAGCCTTTCACCTGCAAACAGTGTGGGAAGAGCTTCACTGAAAAAGGAAACCTTGAGCGCCACATGAGAATTAACACGGGAGAGAAGAAAAGACGCCTGTTTGGAACGTTATTCATCTCTCTGGTCTGTGTACCCCTGACAGAAGACTAGACCACCAGCAGACAACAGCAGTATGAGCTCCATTGTTGATCCGGCCACCCGGTACTGGTGGTTTATTCTATCGAGCCAACTCCAGTCCCAAGTCCTCTCCAGTGTGTGAAATTTTCAGACCAGGGCCAATAGTTTTCCCTCGACCCCGGAAAATGGTTTCTAACAGCGCCGACTTGGGGGCGAAAGTGGCGGATCCTGCGGTTATTTCTCTCTGGAAGGCCCTGAAGAAATTTTCCCCTCTCAGCTTCCATTATCCAAAATCTCGTCCAGTCAGTACCTCCATGCCAGAGTTCCATCCCGTCATAGCTGCCGCACCTGTGCCTCCATTCAAAAGGGCCGTCGCACATGAGACTTCATCCAAAATGGCTGCCGCACTTGTGCCCCTGGGAGTACTGGTGGAATATGATGGGATGTCTTGGAGCCCAGAAATGGCTCCAGCCCCCAAACTCAACCCAGATTTTGCTCCTGTCCCCGAACTCCATCCAGAGGTGACTTCTACTCCCGAGTACAGTCCAATAAAGGCTCCAGAATGCTCTCCAGAGTCTGCTCCAGAATGCTCTCCAGAGTCCAGCCAGGAGCCCACTCAATTAGCAGAGCTCGGACAGGAGCCCGGCTCTCCTTCATCTCCGCTGGTCTGGGATCCAGAACAAGGCCATGAAGGCCCATACGTCGTGGTTTCCTGAATTATCGGCGCTGCCATGGCCCCCTGAATGGCCGGCGCCTCCATGGCCTCCTGGATGGCCAGCTCCTCCTTGGCTCCCTGAATGGCCGGCACCTCCCTGGCTCCCTGAGTTGCCGGCGCCGCCCTGGAGGTGTCCTAACATGCACACACCACCCTTTTCACCTGTTTGTCGACTGCCACAGCTCCAGGACGCCCACTCTCTCTCCCTGGTTGGATTCCTTTTGGCGTGAGGTCGCGCCTTCCGGGAGGGGGAAGTACTTTCACAGTCACCAGTTCTGTCACCTAATCTGAACTACATTTTCCATCATCCCTCCTGCTGCTCACCTGCTCGTTGTCACCAATCATCCAGTCATGATCACCTGCTGTCTCTCATTCCACCTGCACTGGATAAAAGGACTCACCACACACACACAGATTGTTTAGTCTCGTCTAAGACCTTCCAGATATTCGCCTTGGATTGTTACTCACCTGAAGTCTACATACCTGTTGCTTGTTTGCACTCCCAAGTCTCCGATCTCCAGCATCCAGTTCCTTATCTCCAGTCATCAGCTCTGTGTCTCCATCTCCAAGTGGCATGTGCTATTCCTAAAAGAAAGGAAAGGAAAGTGTTTACCTCTTCATCAAGTCCTGTAAACGTGTGTGTGTGTGTGGCTCCTCACCTGTCTGTTCTTCCTCCAGCTCCATCTGCTATGCTTATCTGATCACCTATTGCCTTATCAATGCTGTTGTGTTAAATAAAGCCTGTTTGGAACGTTATTCATCTCTCTCTGGTCTGTGTACCCCTGACAATCGCACACCCCAGACTCGACTTGAGTACAGATACTTAAGTACTGTAACGAAGTATTATTACTTTGTTACATTACACCACTGGACAGTTCACACTGGATAGAAGCCTTTCACCTGCAAACAGTGTGGGAAGAGCTTCACTGAAAAAGGAAACCTTGAGCGCCACATGAGAATTAACACGGGAGAGAAGTGTTTCACCTACCAATAGTGTGGAAAGAGCTTCAATGATAAAGGACACTTTGAAGGCCACATGATAATTCACACTGGAGAGAAGCCTAACACCTGCCAACGGTGTGGGAAGAGTTTCACTGAAAAAAAGAAACGTAAAACTCCACATGAGCGTTCACACTGGAGAGAAGCATTTCACTTGCCAACAGTGTGGGAAGAGT
Organism: Sinocyclocheilus rhinocerous; assembly: GCF_001515625.1. Classification (NCBI taxonomy): domain Eukaryota; kingdom Metazoa; phylum Chordata; class Actinopteri; order Cypriniformes; family Cyprinidae; genus Sinocyclocheilus; species Sinocyclocheilus rhinocerous. The sequence continues at coordinate 91,853 of NW_015638612.1, forward strand.
TTCACACAAAAACAACATCTTAAAGTCCACATGAGAAGTCACACGGGAGAGAAAGCTTTTACTTGCCAACAGTGTGGAAAGAGCTTCTCTCAAAGAGGACATCTTAAAGTCCTCATGAGAGTTCACACTGGAGAGAAGCCTTTCACCTACCAATAGTGTGGAAAGAGCTCCAATGATAAAGGACACTTTGAAGGCCACATGATAATTCACACTGGAGAGAAGCCTAACACCTGCCAACGGTGTGAGAAGAGTTTCACTGAAAAAAAGAAACATAAAACTCTACATGAGCGTTCACACTGGAGAGAAGCCTTTCACTTGCCAACAGTGTGGGAAGAGTTTCACACAAAAACAACATCTTAAAGTCCACATGAGATGTCACACTGGAGAAAAAGCTTTTACTTGCCAACAGTGTGGAAGGAGCTTCACAACAGCAATACATTTCAGTGGCCTGTAGCACGAAGCGAGATGAACAAACTCAGAGTTGCAGAGTAAGTTTTGAGTTGACAAAACCCGATAAATCCAACCTGGTTTAGATCAGGATCAGTGGGCTCGCAAGGCTCGATATAAACGTACTCCTTCAACTCAGAGTTTGAACCAGAGTTTGCGATTAACTCTGGAGCGCTTGCACCTGAAAGTGTGACACGTGCAGCAAACAGCCAATCACAGGGAACGTGTGGAGAGCATTAGCAGAGTGTCATTTGGATTCACTTCTCACGAGAGTCAGCGTAAGTTACCATAGCAACGAAACCCACTCGGAACCAACCCATCTTCTTGAGCCAGAAAACTCAAGAGTTTGCTCAACCTAAACTTGAACTTACCTGGGCAAAAACTGATACCGGCTTCATGCTACAGGCCACAGGTGTCACATGAGAATTCACACCGGAGAGAAGCCGTTTACTTTTGATCAGTGTGGAAAGAGTTTCAAACAAAAAAATCATTTAACGGTCACTTGAGTTCACCCAAGAAGTGTGGAAAAAGTCATGAAGTGCCATTTTTTAGTTTCATAGTTAATCCCTGTGCCACAACCCATGTACCATATATTTTAAATATTTGTTCAGTTTGCACATTGACTCCTTTGTGGCGGGCCATATCTGTGGTGATGCATGTTGCAGTAGTGCTGGCACATCCAGTTACTGCAAGCCGTTATAATGTACTCTGGCATGTTTATTTTTTTTTAGCATTTTGAGAGGAGAACAGTTCACATATGTGACTTCAACAACCAGATGCATTTTGTCCAGTTTCATCTGGAATGTCTTTTTTTTTCTTTTTCGATTGGATAGCTATGTGATCAGAGAAAACACATGAATTGACCAGGTACACATGCACTGAGTCTCCAGATGCCATCACAGTCATTTTGATGTGTGTGGAATGTGAACAGGGACTATTGTCTGCACTGATAACCTAGGGCAGGGTTCTCAAATCTCGGTCCTAGAGGGCCACTGTCCTTCAGAGTTTAGCTCCAAAACCAATTAAACACACCTGACCAGCTAATCAAGGTTAACTAGGCATACTAGAAACTTTCAGCCAGGTATTTTGGAGCTGCTTGGAACTAAACTATGCAGGACAGTGGCCCTCCAGTACTGAGTCTGGAGACCCCTGGCCTAGTGGTTAACACTGATATATGGTGCAACTGCTTCACCAGTGACCCGGGTTCGAATCCTGACTCGCAGTCCTTTGCCGATCTCGTTCCCCTCTCTTCACCCCCATGCTTTCCTGTCAGTCTCTACTGTCCTGTCCTAAAAAAAAACTAAAAACAAGGACTCTGTATACTTGGTTGAAGTTTACGGCATTAACTATTTACTGCAGAACAAGCTGTACGGGTTTTTTTTGTTTATTTGTTTGTTTGTTTTTTAGGTATTGTGTCAGAAATGTGGGATATTCATATAGAATTGTATATTTTATTTTATATTTATATTATTAATGTAACCATTATAGCACTTTTTACAATACAGATAAAGTCAAAGCATCTTTAGCAGCTCTAAACAATGTAATGACATGAAAAAATAGCCTAACTGCTTGTTCACATCGAGACGAATATCGCGCGCGATTATCACTGATGTTTAACGCCTCGTGACTAAACAAAAGGGCGCCAATGTGAGTGTGCACACCGACGCGCAAAACGCGAGGCGTAAAAGCGTAATTTTTTTTAAAAACGCCTCTGGCTCATTTTTTTGGTTTGACGCGCCGTGTTACAAGCTGGCCGACCAATGAGATTGCCGCTTTTGTTCACGTGTCTGGAGCTGCTGAAGTTACAGTAAAACACGACTTGATGGCGCTCAAGCACAAAACGGTCTTGCCCGAGCACACATTGATACCTAACGACGAAGAGGAAGTAAGTAAGGCAAGGCAAGTTTATTTATATAGCACATTTCGTACACAATGGTAATTCAAAGTGCTTTACATAAAAAAAAAGACTATGGTAATAATAAAAAAATAATAATCACAACAATAAAACAAGGAATTTAAAAACTTTGAGAATGATTTAAAAATTGATTTAAGAGGTTTAAAATGAATTTACAACCGTTAAGAATAGAAAATGATTATACATAAAATATAGTGCAATCAGTTCGGACATTGTTCAGTGCTCATTCAATAAATGCACAGCTAAACAGATTAGTTTTGCGTCTGCATTTAAATGTGACTAATATAAACGAGTAAAATACTTTAAAATCAATCCTAAATGTAACTTGAAGCCAGTGTAAGGACCTGAGGACTGGTGTGATCTGCTCAGATTTTCTGGTTCTAGTCAGAATTCTGGCGGCAGTGTTCTGGATGAGCTGCAGCTGTCTAATGGTCTTCTTGTGAAGGCTGGTGAAGAGACCGTTTAAGTGAATGTCATTTATTATCTTAATGAGCGCTGTCTCTTTGCTGTGATGCGGTCGGAAACCAGATTGAAAAGCATTGTGGCAGCGGCCGGAGAGCTCTCACAGTAGGAGGAGGGCGAGGTGGGAGGACAGGCTTTAGTGGTTGTGGGGTCCGCCATTTTTTAGTTGATATCTGGGAACTTGCAGCGAAAGAGTGGGAGAGTTTGGTCCCAGCATAAACCAGTTCCTCCATTTTCTGTGAGAAGCTTAGAAGTGGAGATGCTGGAGAGAGGGATAATGTGTCTGGTGAGCGGGGCTGTGGCTCTGGTGGCAGGGCTCAGCCGGGGTAGTTTCCATGAGCAGTGCTTGTTGTGGCTGCGTGGTGTTATCAGTGTCCTTGTGGGATGTGTCAACCACATGATGACTCGGAAGCTGATATGAAGTCCTGTGGTCACTCATACTCTGTCCAGGTGTGTGTGTGCCATTCAGGTTGAGTAGTTTGGCACACACTACTGAAGGATGACGGATGGAGAAGTAGATGTTGTCCTTTAGCACTCTTGCACCAAGTTTGTTTAGGTGGAGGCCATCCAGTTTAAACAGTTGTCTATGGCCCCAGAAAAGATTGAAGTTGTCGATGAAATTGACTCTTTTTAAACTGCAGATTCTTTGTAGCCATGTGTTCAGCCCAAGCAAACGTGAAAACATGTTGGTTCCCCTTGCTGGGAGTGGTCCACTAATGAACGGCTGAACTTTAAGTCTTCAAAGTGTTTCAAATAGTTCACTGAAGTCCTTAAGGAGTTCTGACTGCTCTTTCTGAATATCATTCTTCCCCACATGGATGATGATTCGATTTGCAGTCTTGTGCTTCATTAGAATTTTCCGAAGTTCCTTGTTCAAATCAGAAACTGTTGCTTGAGGAAAGCAGAAAGTTGCTGAATTTCTGCTACTGATGTTTCTGATAATGGAGTCGCCCACTATCAGAATCCTGGGCTCGGCTGCGCTCTGAGCTGAAAGCCGCTGTCTACTCGACCTTGAGCGTCTGTTAGTAGCGATGTTAGCTGCTGGCTGATCCGATCCATGTTTAATCACATTTGGGGATTCCTCACCCGCATTCATTAATGCTTCAAATCTGTTCTCAAGATGTATAGGGGGTGGTAGAATACCAGTGTTCACAAGCCTTGTCATAGCCATATCTGGGGTAGAGGATGCTACGGCAGCAATACGAGAAACTCGTGACAATCTGATGTCTCGTGTGCCTTTAAGTCTCGCTCTCTGTTTGTGCCATCGACTCAACCGTTTATACCAAGTGTAGAGGAACAAGCCGAAACTGATTGTCACACTAGATTCACTAGATTCATGGGACTCACCCGGCTGTATGCTGAGGGGGTCCGTGATGACGGTCTGCTGAGTGTTCTGCCTGTTTTGGAAGTCCAGCAAGTAACTTTGTTTCAAGAACCGCAATCCTTTGTAGAAGTTTGCAGCAGTTCATGCAGCAAGTAGATTCAACAGGAGGCATTTTCTTTCTCTTCTGTTTGAATGTGGGCAGCTGTGTTTTCCTGTCTCTGGAATGTAAGCTGCTAGCAGTGGGAGACAAAGTCTTCTGTTTCGTGGTATTATTCCAGTCTCAAAGAGTTTTTAGTTTTAGTGTTTGTGCCAAAAATGTGTTGTTTGAGCACTGTGCTGATCTGCTGCAGTAAAAATCTTAGAAAAATCCGATAAAAGTACAGAAATAGGGAGCAAAGCGCAGAGCAGTAAGCAAGAACGTCCGAACGGTATCGAAGCCGGAAGTAGACCAAGAAGATGCATCGAGGCAAGATGAATGTAGAGCTGCTGGTCTCATTGGTGTCTGAACACAAAGGGCTTTATGACAAATGCGACAGCGACTACAAAAATCTCAATAAGAGGGAGTTGTTATGGAGAGGAATTGCAGATCAAATAGGATTCGATGTGTACCGGGGTATTTCTGTCAAAAAACGTCAAAAACGTCAAAAAACATCGGCGATAAGCGAGCGATAATCATCCCGGTGTGTACAAGGCTTAATAAATTCACAAAACCTTTAATTTTTTCGGGTCTCAGGAGGATATTTTTACACATGCTCTAGTGTAGATATTTACCTGTAGTTGTTAATGACGATGGGTGTCATCAGATTTCTGTTTATGCTTTCATTTTTCATTCTTACTGTTATTTAGAAAGATGGACAACAGAAATACATAGAATGTGTGAATTACCTCTTATGTGAGTGCAGTCTTACTGAATGAGCATTTTAAACTGATGTGCTCTACACTCTTACTTTTGTGTCAACACTCTTTTAATATAGCGATATAACGATTTACAGTGCCTCTTTGATTTCTTGATGATTTTGGCAAATTTGCTTCTTCCACACAGAAATTCAGCTGGAATATTCCCATCAGTTTACAAGTGAAGACGAGCATCAAAGCATCAGGAAGAAATCTGTAAAGACTGAGTTTATTAAAGAGGACAGAGAGAAGATGAGAGATCCAGAACCCTGCAGAATCAAACACACTGAAGATACTGAAGAAGAAACAGGTTGGTGTTTATTCTTCATTCTTCACTAACAATACTGACGGTTCTAAAGTTTCAAGTACAGCCTGAATTCCGGAAATGTTGGGACGTTTTTTAAATTTGAATACAATGAAAACTAAAAGACTTCAAATCACATGAGCCAATATTTTGTTCACAATAGAACATAGAGAACATAACAAATATTTAAACAGAGAAATTTTATACTTGTTTCCACTAAATTAGCTCATTTCAAATTTGATGCCTGCTACAGGTCTCAAAAAAGTTGCCACAGGGGCAACAAAGGGCTGAAAAAGCAAGACATTTTGAAAAGATTCAGCTGGGAGAACATTCAAGTTTTTCAATTCAAGTTTATTTGAATAGTGCTTTTCATGATACAAATCGTTGCAAAGCAACTTTACAGAAAACTAAGTTTATACAATATATTTATTAGTATCTTATCAGTGGTGACTGTCAGTTTATGTACATATGGCAGAAATGTATGGGAAAAATCAATTAAAGATGTAATCAAATAGACGATGAACACGAGAAATTATTATATGATGCAATCAAACTTATAGCAAAATGTGGTAGTTCTGTATGTTGTTTCAGGTTTGGCATCATCTGAAGTCCTCTGAGGGGTTGGCATCATCTCTTCTCAGCGGTTCTGGATCCAGACTGAAGCTTGTGTAAATCCTAGTTACCACGGGATGTCAATCCCCTATGTCAATCCCGTGGCAAAAACAGAGAAAAAAATAGTTCATCCGTCTAGTTGCAAATTGTAATCCAAGATATTCTGTGTACTGTTTTTTTGGTCCAATAAGTAATATCCAAATTTAATAGGAGAAATGTATTGGTCATCCAATCTTTTAAATTTTTAACACTCTGTTAGCTTAGATAATTTAGAAGTTTCATCTGGTCTTGTTGAGATATATAGTTGAGTATCATCAGCATAACAGTGGAAACTAATCCCGTATTCTCTAATAATATTATGTAGCGGTGGCGGGCGCTAAGAAAATTTATATCAGATTAAGGAGAGAATATTAACTATTTAAAAAAACTAATTTAACAATCGGATCTGATTAGTTCGGGCGCCAGACAAGCTCAGTCTTGTCAAATATAACCGTTTTACCCAGAAGAGCTTTTTTAAGCCACCGGTTACAAAAATAATTTGAATGAAATGTCCAGACAAAATAAGTTCAGGTTCATAGTTTCAAAGGTGAATTTAACAGTTAATAAATAAACAAACAAACAGAGAAAAACTTTGCATTCTGTTTCAAGTTTAAATGCACAAATGCAACCTCAGTTTCACAGAGATATTTTCAACAATCAATATGGAATCAAACAGAAAACTCAGCAGATTCAACACTCCTTGAGATACAATGTGTAGAAGGTAGTAACAAGAGACAAAAGAAACATGTAAGAAAACATTAAATATAGAATTCTTAGATCACATTAAACATCATTAAACTCTTGATTATATTTGTAGATCATACAAATACCAAACAGCAATGATTACTAACGTTAAGTGTTTCGTGAAAGTGCGCACGTTAATGTTTGTGGATGTTTGCTATGTTTGTGTGTGACAAAAAAGAGTGGGCCGCTAATGGCAGGGGGAAGTTTTCTTAACATGAGGTTTAAGAGATGAACAACAGCAATTCACCTTGAGATCCCGCTCGCACTTGTCCGTATAAGAGACTTGCTTCGCTCTGCAGCTGGTGTCCGGAGGTGCAGCATGCACACTCAAATGATCGCCCGGCAACTCACGCTCGTAGCGATCCACCCTGCCCAAACACAGCGAGGTCTCCACAATGCAGCGACAGCGTCTGACTTGATCTGCATCTATCTGCTAATTACTGCTGCGCTCTCCTGCAGCTCCACCTTAAATACACATTTCCTCACTTCCGGATAATTGATTTCCCTCCTCTGCTCGGCCATAACACATTAAAAACCCTCATATGTTTTTTCATACTGCCACAATTACCAAGGGGCAACATATATATTGAAATAGCAGAGGACCTAGGACAGATCCTTGTGGCACTCCATACTGGATTTAATTGAGATGACTCCCCGTTTAAGTAAACAAAGTGCTAGCGATTGGACATGTAGGATCTAAACCATCTTAAAGCCTGCCCTTGAATACCTGTATAGTTTTGTAATCGATCTATGAGTATGTTATGATCTATGGTGTCGAACATAGCACTAAGATCAAGTAAAACTAGCAATGAGATGCAGCCTTGGTCTGACGCAAGAACCGCTGCCATGACCAGTCTGACGGGGCTCATGCTTGTAACAGTAGCTCGGTGGAGTAGACTCATTTAGACCAATATAATCATTTGGTTTTAGCCAGGTTTCAGTCAAGCAGAGTACATCAAAGCTATTATCTGTGATCATTTCATTTACAATAACTGCTTTGGGTGTGAGTGATCTAATGTTTAGGAGCCCAAACTTTAAAAATAGTTTTTGTTCATTTATTTTACATTTTTTCTGGTTTAATCACGATCAGATTCTTTTCTAGATCCAGCATTAAATTTATATTTTGACCTCACTATTCGTGGAACAGACACAGTCTTTATAGATTGTACAGCGCAAGTACTTCTATCATTTAAGCGGGTAGATATATACTACATAATGTTGCAACCGCCGCCGCCACGACCAAATCACCAATCACAACCAGAACATCTAGCAACTAATTAAGTTAATTTACATTAGGTCTGTAACATGATTAGCTATAAAAGGGATGTCTTCGAGAGGCAGAGTCTCTCAGAAGTAAAGATGGGCAGAGGTTCTCCAATCTGTAAAAGAGTGCGTAAAAAGATTGTGGAATACTTTAAAAACAACGTTCCTCAAAGTCAAATTGCAAAGGCTTTGCAAATCTAATCATCTATCGTGCATGACATCATCAAAATGTTCAGAGAAACTGGAGAAATCTCTGTGCATAAGGGACAAGGCCGAAGACCTTTGTTGGGTGTCCGTGGTCTTCGGACCCTCAGACGACTGCATCACTCAGCGATTAATCACTCACTCACTTGTTTATGAGTTACTGACAAATGTACTGTTTTTGCTTTTATTTCAGAGTTGATTGAAGAAAATGAGAATGAAGAATTGAGTGAAGTTGAGGGAAAAAATCACTTCAAAACTGGAGAAAACCCTTTGAGTTGCTGTCAAAGCAAACAGATAATTTTAAGGAAAACAAGAGCCAAGAAATCTTTCACCTGTACTCAGTGTGGAAAGAATTTGACATGCAAATATAGTCTTGATGTTCACACGAGAGTTCTTACTGGAGAGAAACCTTACAAGTGTTCACACAGTGACAAGAGATTCAGTCAGTCAACAAATCTGAAAAAACATGAGAGGATCCAAACTGGAGAGAAACTGCACAAATGTTATCAGTGCGAGAAGACTTTTACTTCAGCGAGCTGTTTAAAACAACACCAGAGGATCCACACTGGAGAAAAACCTTACAAGTGTTCACACTGTGGCAAGAGATTCAGACTGTCAGCAACTCTGAAAATACATGAGAGGATCCACACTGGAGTGAAACCGTACACATGTGATCAGTGCGGGAGGAGTTTCACAATAAAAGGAAACCTTTTGGAGCATATGAGAGTTCATACTGGAGAGAAACCGTTCACTTGTGATCAGTGCGGGAAGAGTTTTGCACGATTAGCAAGCCTTAAGTTACACAAGAACATCCACACTAGAGAGAAAACGTACACACGTGATCAATGCGGGAAAACATTTTTGAGTGCTTCAGTCCTGAAAACACACCTGAAAGTTCATACAAAGGAGAAACAACATTCATGTCATTTGTGTGGAAAAAATTTTTCACGTCTACAATATTTAAAAGAACATCAGAAATTACATACTGGTGTGAGAGAGTACATGTGCTTTGAGTGTGAGAAGACTTTTACTTCAGCAAGCTGTTTAAAACAGCACCAGAGGATTCACACTGGAGAGAAACCTTACAAGTGTTCACACTGTGAGAAGAGATTCAGTGATTCAGCAATCCTGAAAAGACACGAGAGGAATCACACTAGAGAAAAACCGTACAAGTGTTCACACTGCAACAAGAGATTCAGTCAGCCTGGAATCCTGAAAACACATGAGAGGATCCACACTGGAGAGAAACCTTACAAGTGTTCACACTGTGAGAAGAGATTCAGTGATTCAGGAATCCTGAAAAGACACGAGAGGATTCACACTAGAGAAAAACCGTACAAGTGTTCACACTGCAACAAGAGATTCAGTCAGTCAGGAGACCTGAAAAGACATAAGATGATTCACACTGGAGAGAAACCTTACAAGTGTTCACACTGCAGCAAGAGATTCAGTCAGTCTGGAATGGAATGTGGCAAAGTCGTCAGCTGTTAAGAGTTGATGAAGGAGTGGGAGGAGAAGGACAAAGGAGGGAGGCAAATGTTTTAAAGAGCATGCGAGAGTTAGGCAAATTGTTAATTTTGTTGTGATGGTATGTCCTTTTAGCAGTGGAGACATTAGCAGAGAATGAAGAGAGGAGTGATCGATATACATTAAGGTCAGTAGGATTTTGTGATTTGCGCCATACTCTTTCTGCAGCTCTGAGCTTAGAACAATACTCACGGAGTAGCATATGTGTCACTTGCAGTTTGCTCATGAAGGAAAGAATTTATTTTAGAATTTAATCTTGTTCAGGGAGCTGAAGAAGAGACTGCAACACTTTTAAGAGAGACTTAGGTTTATTTAAAATTTTGTTCTTCACTGTTGTTTCTATAATGACTTAGAATGTTTCTAAATTATTCTGTAACTCTTTAGATAAAAACACGCAATGTACTGCGTAAGTAAACAGGATTTGCAGCGTAACCTTTTTGTAATTACAGTGTACCTATTCAGTACCTCCGTGTAGGTATAAGGGAACAATATGCGAAGTTTGGGGAATAAAGGAATAATAATCTGTAAAATTACAAATTATTTCTACTAAGTATTTTGAAACTAAGGGGTACCTATTCTAATATTGCGTGGTATGTATGACCTAACAACAATCTTATATTTGCAAGCGATTTAGCAAAAATATACACTGTGAACTTTTTTATAGCCTACACATAAAAAACACGCTGGTAATTGTTTCAATCCAAACGCTCGGATGAGACTGTTGGGTTAGGAAGCTGGCTTGATTTGACCCAATTTGGGATGATATCTTTAATAAGTAACCCGATGTTGCTGGGTTATTAATGTGGATGACGTGAATGAGAGCATGCAGCAAGTCATGCTCTCATTTACGTCAAAGGTGAATTCAAAGGTGTGTGGAAAATAGGAGAAAACTATTTGGTTTGAAAACTATTTTCAGGGCTCAGTACTTGGACCACTTCTCTTCTCTGTCTACATGGCATCACTAGGTTCTGTCATTCAGAAACATGGCTTTTCATATCACTGCTATGCTGATGACACTCAACTCTACCTCTCATTCCATCCTGATGATCCGACGATAGCTGCTCGTAACATGGAAACACAACATGTGTGTGTGTGTGTGTATTTTCCTAGAATTTACTGGGAAAATATGTCTTATTGGTTAGAGACAAAAATTTAATCACTGCCAAATTCACTGGAATATATGAAAAGTAAAAAGGCCCAGAAATTTGTTGGAATAATAAGAGAACTTGATTTATTTTAAGAGGAACGAAGAGACTCCTACTTACACTTTTTATTCTTTTTTTTCATTTCTTTTTACTCTCTCTCTCTCTCGCACCTTTTTTCTCTCAGAATCCATGTAATTTTTTTAGTACTTTGCATCTGTTTTGTCTTATATGTGCCTTGCTTAATATTTGTTTATTTACATTTATCAGTGCCATTGTAGATGCATTTTCTGTTCAATAAAATAATTGAAATTAAATAAATAAATAAATACAAATTCCAGAGCTTTTACGGGGCCTCACAGCACAGCACGGGTCACGTGACGGGCTCGGGGGACGGAGACAGGAGTCACGTGGTACCGGAAATAAAGTGCGCAGCTGTTTATCGAGGCGTTCATCACTGATCGCGGATTAATAACACACTCCTTTATTAAATAGCGTCGCGCTGAAACTCACATCTGTTTTAATCGAGTGTTGATCGACATGACGCTGAACCGAAACCATCACCCAAACGGAGGAGTCCTGATCCAGGCCGGAGAGAGGTAACGTTACAAACTACACCACCACAACAATAACACCGCATCTGATCATTAACACCAGTGTACATGTGCTGGTCATCTCAACTGTGCTGTCAGGTCTGTGATGGCATGAATGATTGTAGTTTACTGAATTAATTCATGTAAAGCGTATGATTTATTGGCTGTGTTTAGGTGACTGCACAGATTCTGAGCCTCGAAGTTAAGATGTCTGATTTAAAGAGATAGTCACCCAAAAATGAAAATTCTGTCATTAATTACTCATCTTCATGTCGTTCCAAACCCGTAAGACCTTTGTTCCTCTTCGAAACACAAATTAAGATATTTGTGATGAAATCCGAGAGCTTTCTCACCCTCCATAGACGGCAATGCAACTGACACATTCAAGACCCAGATACATAGTAAGGACATCATTAAAATAGTCCATGCGACATCAGCCGTGAGGCTACACAAATTAGCCTAAACATGCTATAAATTCTAATTGGGACATCATAGAAAGTGATAGTACTCTTAGGACAGTTTTTCCAGAAAAAACATTGGTTAGTTATAGGCATCCGCCAGTGGAGGTTTTATGAGTTTGGAACGACATGAAGATGAGTAATTAATGACAGAATTTTAATTTTTGGGTGAACTATCTCTTTAAGATCAGATCAGTGTGAACAGTCAAATCATCATCCCAGACAGACCGACAGTGTGGCTGATTTCTGAAGGAACTGTAGTAACGGTGTTTGTTCACATGTGTTGAGAAACTCTGCAGTGCTGTTCTGGGAACAGATGTGTGCTTGACTTTCCAGTGTGACCTCACTTCCTGTTTTCATCCTGCGCTTTCAGCATCTTACGAGAATGCAAGAACGTCGAACTGTCCTTCAGTGACGTCACGCCCAAAAACGACCTGTTCAAGGGGACTAAGAAGGGCTCTGTGTACCTCACCCAGTACAGGGTAACTATAACCCACCCAAACACAGCTTAACTTATTCATAACTAGTGCTGTCAAACGATTAATCGCGATTAATCACATCCCAAATAAAAGCTTTTCTTTACATAATGTATGTATGTGTACTGTGTATATTTATTATGTATATATAAATACACACATGTGCAGTAAATATTTAGAAAATGAAATTTACATGCATATATTTTTATACTCTATATTCTTATATTTTATATTATATATTAATATAGTAAACATAAACATAACATATTTTCATGAATATATACATGCATGTGTTTGAATTTAA
>NW_015638612.1:109560-117467 GCF_001515625.1 Sinocyclocheilus rhinocerous
AAAAACTGCGTAAGATTGACGTTCCTAGAATTCCCTGCGTTACATTTGATAGATAGATAGATAGATAGATAAAACAATTGCCTAGTTGCTAGTGTGTTGCTATATGGTTCCTTGGGTACTCGGGGTGGTTGCTAGGGTACCCGGGGCGGTTGCTAGGGTGTTTCTATGCGGTCGCTAGGGTATCCGGGGTGGTTGCTAAGGTGTTGATAGATAAAAAAAATTTGATTAAATGAGCACGTTTCACTAATCTATGACACAATGAATATAATATTATTAAATAATTTAACTTTCAATTGGGAGGTGGCTGTCCGGAACCCTAACCTATACATTTCAACTTATGAAAATATTGAAATAATTTTTTTTTTTTTAATTCTTTTATTTTTTATTCTTTTAAAAAGTGTCCAAGAATTGTTATATTTTCTTTGTAAATTATGAAACTTTATGTAAAAAAATGTGTCCCACATTTTCCATGACACTACCGAAACAGTGTATGTTTTAGTCCATTGGCCAAGACTGATTTTAACCACACCCCTAAATTTATGATCAGGAAATATTATATATATAATATATTATATAGTAGCTACAAGGTGTGAGTAGATAGGTCCCATCATTTTGAGGTAAATGTGTTCAAAAGCATAAAAACTCGTGTGTAACTTTAAGGAACGTCACTACCGAACACCTTTTTTCTGCACACGTTTTTGGGAGTTATCCCGTAACGTTTAGTTTTTATATGTGTACCACTGTTCAGAACTGTGCTAGCTAACCATGTGCCGATTAGCATCTTTGAGCTAGGTTCAAAAGTATCTAAAATTGTCACTACTGAAACATTTCGTGGCGTTTCGGTAGTGACGTCTTTGTTTCGGTAGTGACAATTCAATGGGATAACTCCCAAAAAAAACAGTCACGACTGAAACATGTCACCATTGTTTCAAAAGTGACAAAAGGGAACACATAATCCTCATATTTGGGGGAAATAAACAACATTTTACGTTTTAAATTTGAGTACAGTTATTGCAATTTGTTTGTGTGTATTAGTACGTTTTAGTAGTGTTTTAGTATGCATGTTAAAGTGATGTGGTCGCTACCAAAGCATTACTGTCATTACCGAAACATGGGATGTTTTGTCAAAAATAAAGCATACTGAATTATCAAGCTGTTATGATAGCGTTTGGTTCAATGCATATTCAAACTAATGAACCCTTAACTTTGAAATCAGTATGATCGACTTTATGCCTTTTACAAAGAAATCTGTGCTAGCTAACCATGTGCTGATCAGCATCTTTGAGCTAGGTTCAAAAGTATCTAAAATTGTCACTACTGAAACATTTGGTGGCGTTTCGGTAGTGACGTCTTTGTTTTTGTGGGAGTTATCCCATTGAATTGTCACGACTGAAACAGTCACGACTGAAACATGTCACCATTGTTTCGGTAGTGACAAAAGGGAACACATAATCCTCATATTTGGGGGAAATAAACACAATTTTAAGTTAATTAACTGTAAATTTTAGTACAGTTATTGCAATTTTTGTTTGTGTTTTAGTACGTTTTAGTAGTGTTTTAGTATGCAAGTTAAAGTGATGTGGTCACTACCAAAGCATTACTGTCATTACCGAAACATGGGATGTTTTGTCAAAAATAAAGCATGCTGAATTATCAAGATGTTATGATAGCTTTTGGTTCAATGCATATTCAAACTAATGAACCCTTAACTTTGTAAAAGGCATAAAGTCGATCATACTGATTTCAAAGAAATCTTTGTAAAAATCTCATAAATTACACTTGAAATATTGTTAAAAATGTAATTGTTATTGATTTACCTTTGAAAAATTGTAATAACATAGCAAATAAATATATTTACAATCTAGATGTAAGCAAAATCTTAGTAGGTCAATATAACGCTTGTAATTAAATTATTATTACTGTGTTTCGGTAGTGACAAATTTGGGGAGAGGACAAATATTCCAAAACTTATTGAAAATACAATATGAGAATTGATTGCACAATTACTAGACATGTGTACCTTGGATATTATACAATTTGCATACATACCATTTTTTTTACGGTAAAAATCTAGCAACCACAGCTGCTGGTTTTTTACCGTAAATTGTACAGATTTTTTTTTTCCCACAGTGCAGGAAAACCAATCTTTAATCAGTCAGAATCCACAGCTGGTGTTTCTCGGCGGTCAGACGGGTTAGTCATGACCTTCACCATCATCTACCGCAGATCAACATGAGGGGCTGTGGGACTCTGACCAGGTGTTTGCATTAGAAAAAGAGAGAGAGAGATACAGTAGATGATACACTACCAGTCACAGCTTTGATCACATAAATAAATTACAGTTTAACAGATATTCACATAGAAAACAGTTATTTTAAATAGTAAATATTTCACAATATTACTGTTTTTGCTGTACTCTGGATCAAATAAAAGCAGGCTTGGTGAGCAGAAGAGACTTCTTTAAAAACATTAAAAATCTTACTGTTCAAAAACTTGTGACTGGTAATGTACATCGAGATGGAGAGTGAGACTTCAGATTCATTAGCTGCTACAGGAATATAACGAGAAGAACAACAAAGTGCAGTAAATGCTAAAACTGTCTGCGCCATAAACCAGTGTGTACTAAAATAACATGATAACAAACACCAGTTTACAATGTCAAGCGGCTGTTTGTGTACAGCTGAAATAAGTGGAAGCCTTAAACACACAAACCGCTGCGTTCCTCTGCACTCTACCAGAACTCAACACGTCACAAAGGGATTATGGGTAATTTTATCCACACACTCCGCTACGATCCGTGTCTCAGGGCTCGTCCTGCAGGAACCACACCTCGTTACGCCGGCCGTACGGTTTGATCGGAGGGTCGTAGATGCAGCAGAGGTACTGTTTGCGATGGAAGGGGGCGGAGTCTCCCAGCGTACACATCAGTCGCAACGCTTCTGCGCGAAACTCGCTCTCGCCCGCGAAACCACCGAACCGCCTGCAGGGGGAGACAGACGTCACTCAGTGCCCTCGCTGCTAGAGAGGAGGAGTTAAAGGGATAGTTCACCCAGAAATGAAAGTTCTGTCATTAACTACTCACGCTCATGTCGTTCCAAACCCATAAGACCTTCGTTCATCTTCAGAACACAAATTAAGATATTTTTGATGAAATCCAAGAGCTCTCTGACCCTCCATAGACAGCAACGCAACTGTAATGTTCTCAGACCCAGAAACGTAAAACAGTCCACGTGACATCAGTGGCTCAACTTCAGTTTTGCGAAGCTACGAGAATACTTTTTGAGCGCTAAGAAAACAAAAATAACGACTTTATTCAACAATTCTTCTCCCCCGAGTTACTGTCTTCCGCCATTTTGGAGAGTACCACGATGTATATGCACGCTTTCTCCAGAGCGTAATCAATGTAATCAGCGTTGTTACGTTTCTGGACCTGGGAACATTTCAGTTATATTGCTGTCTAGGGGAGGGTCAGAGAGCTCTCGGATTTCATCAAAATATCTTAATGTGTGTTCTGAAGATGAACGGAGGTCTTACGGGTGTGGAACGACATGAGGGTGAGTAATTAATGACAGAACTTTAATTTTTTGGGCGGACTATCCCTTTAAGGCCCGTTCACACCAATGACAATAACTATAAAGATAACGATAAAGATATGTGAGCCGTGCTGGCTAAATGAGTGTGAATGCGCACGGTCTAATTTTGACTTACTGGCAAAAGAAGTGAAAAATGTCAGTTTTTGTCGAATTTGAGGTTTTCACAAAAACAAGTTCATTAAGCCCTCTTCTAGTGATCCAAATGCTCCAAATAGTAATTAACCATCTAAAATTATCTTTATTTGTACATTTTCTGAGAGGAGTATGTTTTCAAACCCATGCTGATGAAAACAAAACAATCGCGCTGACTGATATTTGCAAAGCGCGTACATAAGACAAATCTCCCTATAAAGTACATTATTGTGAAATATGTCTTGGCGAGATTCACACAAACATAATCTGTTATGTCTTGCATGAACGTTTAGGCACAGAGAAACGATATCGTTGGAATCACTTTCAGAACGATTTTTTTTTCCCAGCTGATGAACGATACAAACATTGACAGTCAATCAGAATCCATCCTGCTGTAAAGAGCTCAAGAAAATTTAAAGCAGCAGACGAGCGTATGCTTAGAATAAACAGACGATATCGTCCACTGGTGTGGATGCTAATATACTTATCTTTATAATTATCTGTCTGTTTTCGGTGCTCTGATTGGCTGTGTATCTGTTTGCAGCGCTCTGGTTGGCTGTGTATCTGTTTGCAGCGCTCTGATTGGCTGTGATTGGCTGCATGTCTGTCTGCAGTGTTCTGATTGGCTTTATAGTTATCTTTATAGTTATCGCTCTTGGTGTGAGCGGGGCTTTACTGTGCGTTGACGTACAGGACGTATACGGTCATGCCGGGCCGCTCCTCGATGCGAATGGATGAGTCGGTCGGGGTGGGGGGGGCGATCTGGAAGGATGATGGGATGCGCAGAGCGGCGACCAGGCGGCGGTTTAACGAGCCGTCGTCACGCGGAAACACGGTGAAGATGATGGGGACGGGCGTGTTCATCACCTCACCTGCGCAAACACAGATAACAACACAAAACACAGATCATTCAAACACTTCTAGCAGGAATACGGCTGATGAACACAGTAAACAAGATACGTTCTAAGAATGTTTTGTTAACATCACATTCTGTTGATGCACGAACTTTATTTGTAGGTTAGGGTCCACCCAGCAATCATAATAATCTTTGTTACATATCAAAAGTAACAAATTACAAAGTCTCAGCTTTTATACTGGCACTCTCTGGTTGTCTGTTTGCAGTGCTCTGATTGGCTGCTTTTCTGTTTGCAGTGTTCTAATTGGCTGTGAATCTGTTTGCAGTAGAGGTTGACCGATATTGGATTTTACAGATACCGATAACTAGGTTGGACCACACTGGTCGATACCGATTAATCAACCGATGGAAAAGGCCTACTGAATGGAAACTAAAATAGTGCTCTACTATTATTTTTTATTTTTTTTAAGGACATATTTTGTAAATGAATAAAAAAATATTAATTATATATACACTGAACAAAATTATAAACGCAACACTTTTGTTTTTGCCCCCATTTTTCATGAGCTGAACTCAAAGATCTAAGACTTTTCCTATGTACACAAAAGGCCTATTTCTCTCAAATATTGTTCACAAATCTGTCTAAATCTGTGTTAGTGAGCACTTCTCCTTTGCCAAGATAATCCATCCACCTCACAGGTGAGGCATATCAAGATGCTGATTAGACAACATGATTATTGCACAGGTGTGCCTTAAGCCCCGTTCACACCAAGAGCGATACAAATACAAAAGTGTTGCGTTTATAATTTTGTTCAGTATATATATATATCATTAAAGTTAGTTCATTAATGTTAACAAAAGCAACTTTCAAATGTAAAAATATATCAGTAAATGTTGAAATTAACACTCTAACAAGGGACAATTGTTTTTTGTCGGCTGAATGAACACATCAGTTTGCTTTTTCACGTCACCGCTTTAAATATGCAACTTCACAGGCTAACAAATGCGTTAATGTGACCAGATGGATATAAACGAATGCAAATAGATGGTAACAATCGTGACAATAAACATTTGAGCTGGACTTTTTTGGTCACATTGTTTTAACTGCTTGAGGTGCTGCTAATGTTCATATCCTCTCAACCTTGATAGCAAACATAGTGCTGTTCTTTCTCCACTAATGCAGCATCTAGTCCGCAAATTAAGTGGAAAGAATCAGGTGTCAAAACAAACAGCAGGTGCTGTCAGTGATATGCCTCTAGAGGCCGCTCTCGCTCTTGTTCTGTATAATGACTGCAGACACTTTTCAGCCGCTCCAGCAACAAACGCAACCCAGAAAACTATTGCCATGGGTTTTTGCCGATAACCGATAGTTCCGCCAATTAACTATCGGTGCCGATTAATCGCCAAAACCGATACATTGGTCAACCTCTATGTAGTTTGCAGTGCTCTGATTGGCTGCGAGTCTGTTTGCAGCTGATTGGCTGTGTGTCTGTTTGCAGAGTTCAGATTGGCTGCGAGTCTTTTAGCAGGGCTCTGATTGGCTCACCTTGTTCGTTGTCACCGCTCATGTAGGCGAGAAGCTTCCGCTGAAGATCACCTGACACCTGATCAAAGTTCCGCCCCTCCAGACTCACACACACGTGCTTACACGCATCATAGCGGCGCACCTCATAACTCACCCCATCCTGAGAGACAGACAGACAGAGAGAGAGAGACAGACAGACAGACAGAAAGAAAGAGACAGACAGAGAGAGAGAGACAGACAGAGATAGAGATAAAACAATTTTGAATTTAATTGATAGAGAGAGAGAGAGAGAGAGACAGACAGACAGAGAGAGAGAGAGAGACAGACAGAGATAGAGATAAAGCAATTTTGAATTGAATTGATAGAGAGAGAGAGAGAGAGAGAGAGACAGACAGAGATAGAGACAGAGAGAGAGAGACAGACAGAGATAGAGAGAGACACAGAGAGGGACAGACAGTCAGCAGTGAGTCAGTTCATTTCAGCAGAATAAACGCCTTCAGCCACACACACACACACACACAGAATCACTGTGTGTGTGAGTGGTAATTATTGTCTGTCTAGGTGTCAGTTGGACTCTGTAATTAATGCTGCTCAGCTAATATTAGCTCATGTGTTTAATTATTCATATTTGACCGTGCGTAACGTGTGTGTGTGTGTATTGTGTGTCAGCTGTAATTAAGAGTGTTTTAACGGCTCAGATCTCACGACTGTGAAGGTTTTCTGCATTATTTTACAGACATTCACCTCGAACTGTCACCACCGTAACACTACTGTCGTGTAAAGATCTCAATCACCTCCAGACACAAAGATGTTTAACATTTTTGCTACATTAATTCAATATACTAATACCATGTTATACTTACAATTGTACTTTTAACTTACTACTTCTTTTACATGACAGTTGTGACCATGTGTTTAATTGTTGTGCACATTACGTCAGAATGCAAATATGTAAAACTCATAAAGCTCCAAAAATAGGCTTGATTCTTCATTTCTCAATTCTTTTTTTTGATTTTGTGATGAAAAAGAGCCAAACGTAATCTCAGATTCATACGAAGGAAACACAAGCACAAGTTAACATGCAGATAATTAGTTAGTGATGGTGCAGAGAGTGATGTGAGCTGAACTATCAGTAACTATCACTTCAATCAATCAGAGAGTTATTACAGTGTGTGTGTGTGTGTGTTACCTTGCACTCGGTGCTCAGCAGTTTATATTCGCTCTCTTCGGTGGCTCCAAGCAGCCAGTTTTTGATCATGACAAACATGCTGAACACAGCTGAAGAATCAAGCCTCCGTCAGGTGTGTGTGTGTGTGTGAGCTGCGCGTCTCCTCCCTCCTGCTTCATCTGTCATCACAGAAAAGCCTGGATCACTGCGCTTATAGAGTCAAGAGCGCAGAGACTCACAGAGAAGAGATGCAGCATCTCGAGCTCAAGCCTGAGGACAAAACACGCCACAATCAGTCAGACTAACACACACACACACACAGGTTTGTTTTTATGGTTTATGGGGACTCTCCATAGGCGTAATGGTTTTTATACTGTACAGACCGTATATTCTATTGCCCTACACCAACCCTGCCCCTAAACCTACCCCTCACAGGAAACTTTCTGCATTTATTTATTTTCAAAAAAACTCATTCTGAATTATTTATAAGCCTTTTGAATTACGGGGACACTCAAAATGTCCTCATAAATCACCTTCTCGTTGTAATACCTATGTCATACCCATGTTATTATACAAATTTGTGTCCTCATAAACCACATAAACATGCACACACTCACACACACACACACACAC